>NC_044244.1:27081094-27383594 GCF_003957555.1 Calypte anna
ATTACACCTTAAAAAATTTGACTTATTTTTAAATATCTGTAATAATTTTGTGAAGTATATGTGATTCCAGAGGGAAGCATGTGCTTGCAGCATTTACACTTCCCAATATGCATATATTGGGTATATGTGGTAAATATGAGATTAATTACTTTTAGTCACAGACATCTCACAGGGCTCCAGTAATATCTGAGGCACTTTTAATTTGAATTTTTCCCGAATTCTGAATACAGAATTAATCTCTAATAGTTTGCTCTTCCAATCCAAGACATCCTATGCTACTAGACCTGTCAAAACTTCTGACCTAATTGAGTTCTACAAGTGCTGCTGTTTTTCTTCTCAATCTAATACTCTAATTTGCAGTTTTAGCCAAATGCCACTCTTCCTAAGGTTTACAAAATCTCCATCTCTGATAACTGTAGAAAAAAATGTATCTGGGCTTCTTTTTTAATTCTATTGAGCTGTTCCTTAGCTTTTGTATTCTTTCCTAAAGTGCATGATGACATAGAAGAAATCAGCAGAGACAAGTAAAATAGTCAGAGCAGCTTTTAGTGGATAGAGCTTATGAAAATAGCTTGTGGAAAGAATATTTAAACATACAAGGCTATATAAATCCAAAGGCTTTTTAATTTTGATTATTCTGTTTCAAGTATAAATTTAGAAATATTTTTATTATGTGAATGGGCACAATCATGTATTTGGAATGAGGAATCAGGATTTAGCAGTCTTTTCCTCTGTGCTATCAAAAAACCTTTTTTCATATAAAACAGAAAATCAAACACTAGGAGATGGGAAAAAAGCTTAAAATTCCTAGCTTGACCTACAAACTATAAATTATGAGTCCTGGCTTGATTCCTGTGCTGGTTGCTTGGAGAAAATTCTGTTTCCAGGATCTGGACTGCAGATCTCAGGTGGACAGAGCCTTCTTTCAAGACTTGAAAATGCAAAAGAATGATAGATTTTTTTCCTTAAAGTGTGTTCCTTAATAGCTAACTTCAGTTAGCTCTCTTTTTAGCATGCTTGTTGCTTTGTACTACTGTTGCAAGGTATCTCTTCATAACCTATATAAGGCCTAAACTTTGAACAAATAATTCACTGTATTTGGAGAGGGAGGGCAGATAGTGAATGATTAACTGTGAAATGCTTTAATTCCTACTTTGATGTAAACCTTAACCTTTGATGGATTATGGGAATTGGAGATCTACCTTATGAATATGCTTTGTTAGATTATATCTCCTACATCATTAAAGACATTTTGAAAGTTTTACTTGTTTGGTATAGAATTCTACAGGAACTCTAATAAAAAGTGAAGGCTGAAAGCAACTGTCAGGTTGGACAGAGTATGTTTTTCTCCATACAACTCTGTCTGTTTTTAATTTACATATAAGGCAATAAAGAAAATGAGATTGCAGAAAGGTATAGGCAAAATATGTACAACTGCTCTTTCTTTAATGTGCCTTCTTAAAACTGTGAAAATACGTGTAGATGTTGTGACACTTAGTTCACAATTCTCTGTGGTGCTAAGAGATCCTAAAAAAAGTGCTCACTATTATTCTGTTATAGGCAGCTTTGTATCTCAGAAATAAACTGAGTAACATGTGGCAGTTGCTAGGGTAACGATTTTTTGCATTTTGCAGGAAAAGTCCAAGAATAAAACATATGTAAATTGGTAATGTGGAAAGCAGGATCATACAGTCTCATATTCTTAGTTTGTTTTTATGGTTTTTAGTCTATAGTATTTACATAACAATGAATTAGATCTGTTTCAGCTTTTACATTGAATGTTGCCATACACTTGTATTTTTCATGGCTGAGGAAATAATTTAAGCATTCAGCTGCTAAGCTTAAACTGTTTTTTTTTCTTTTCCTGTCGATATTTACTGTCACTAACATATAGCTGTGGTTGCTGCAACTGCTGATCATGTTCACTGGGTGTGATTATCAGGTCATGTAAGCAGAAACAAATTTGAAAGTCATCATGTGCACTTAAATATGGCTTCCTGTAGCTAGTCAAATTCCATTAAGCATCTGTCCTGAATATGAGTGTCTGCAGGCATTTAGAAATACAAGATTTCACTGTTCACACAGGAGTTCAATTTAGGACCTGAACGGGAGTTCTTTTGTAGGCAAACTTTTTTGTGCTTGTTTCAGAAAATGTTTGGTAATGACTTCTGCAAATTGTTGCATACTGACAAACATCCTTGTTATAAAAAGAAATAATTTTATAAGGTATCATTAACATTTTGATTTGAATTACATTTAAGTACTTAACTCCAGAGAATGGCAAAAAGCAGACTTTGACAGGCAAATGCAAATAGCATGGCTAAGCAATAGTCTATAATAGTCTATTGATAGTTTGGTTAAATGGTTGGTACTTCTAAAACTTCTTTTTACTTCATAATTTTCAGTTTAGACTATGCTTGTGTTGGAATATTGACTTGGAGTGTATAATATCCGTGATTAAAATCAGTGATATAATTTATGTTTTTCAAAAATATATTTCTTGAAAAGACATTATCAAGTTACAGCTTTCATTCAGAATAAAGAACAGACATTTTAATGAACAGAAACACTAATGTTTACAAATATGTAAAGGGAGAGAGCCAGAAGGATGGCGCCAAGCTCTTCTCAATTATGCCCAATGATAGGACAAGAGGTAATGGATATCAGCTTGAGAACAGCATGCTCCATAATTAGCACAAGGAAAAATTTTTTTACTGTGAGGGTGAGGGAACACTGGAACAAGCTGCCCAGGCAGGTTGTGGAGTCTCCTTCCCTAGCGGCATTCAAAACCCATCTGGATGCATCCCTAAGTGACCTCCTGTAGGTGACCCTGCTCTGGCAGGGGGGTTGGACTCAATGATCTTTTGAGGTCCCTTCCAACCCCTAACTTTCTGTGATTCTGTGAAATGCAAACTGCCTGCACAAGATGGTTTCCAATATGAGAAATACTTAAAAGCTTTCCAACCCTTCATCTAAACCTAGTACTAAGCAAATTGCATGACGATTTTAGGTACATTCAGAACTTGGAACTCTAAAGGTTCTTCTATGTTATTCACTAATAACATAGGAACAAGGGCTGGAATTTAGTGCTGCAGCTTATTTCTGTCTTGATTTACATTCCATGGCTTCAGTGAAGTCACATACAGTGTTACAGTATGGTTCTTGTTCCTCATCCTTTGCACACTGGTGTCTTTTCTCAAAGATTAGAACTAAAAATTAATTTAATCATCTATATAAGGTTACTTTAAATTTTAGGCCACTCTGACTGACTTTTTCATGTTTTAAGTTACTCTGGTGGAAGTAATTACTGAATGAATCTTGATATTGGAGATAACCATGAGAAACTCAACACAAAGAAAAGCTCCTGGCAAGATTCCTCAGCAGAATCACTCCTCATGAAATTTTTTGTGGGTTTATATCACGTAAAGAGTGAAACTGTTAAGTATATTCACTGCACAAAGTGTAGGACTTAATATAAAGTGGTAATTACACTAATTCTAATTTGCAATTGCTAGCTCTGTACTTTCAAGACTGTGTATAAAACTGTGGTATATTCAGTCCTAGATCTGTGGAATATACTGAACACCTGGCTGAGCAGAAATACACAGATTACAAATTAAGATGGTAATGTTTCAGGGAATTGTTCTTTTCCCCTGCTAGAAAATAGTTGTTTTCTGTTATCAGAATAAATACAGTGTGTTATTTAAAAAAAAAATGTAAACAAGATAGGAAGGCATTTAAACAATTTTCAGCATCCTGCTGGGATGTGGTCAAATTACTTTCCTCTTGGTAGGTAACAATAAAGCAAATATTGTCTCATAGCTAAGTGGAGTTTTACTTCCTTTATAGACGTTAGCAGACTATCAGAGTGCCTGCCTTAAAATTTTCAGCTCCTTACCACTGACTCAGAGAGCAAACTTAAACCATGTAGCAAGACAGAATGGAAAGCAGCTTTCATCTTTGATAACATTTTAATTGCTCTCATCCCTTGCGGTCATAATGAAACATTTCAGCACGCTCTGATGGGCACAGTGGTGCTCTATAGGTTGCTGCCTAAGACAATGATGGCAAAGAAGTGCCTCACCCTCCCTCCCCAGCTGAGAGGATCATAGTGGCATGGGACAGTCCAGGAAGTCTCTAGTCTAAACTCCTGCCCAAAGCAAATTCAGCTGTTATGTCAGACCAGTGGAAGGGGAATTTGAATTTTGGAGTTTCTTCCTTGTTGCTATGTAGGATTCATGAATCTTGTCCTTTGACCTTCCCATTTCACATAGATCATGGTTGATTTTGGTCCATGTGGATTTGATACTGTACTAATACCTAACTTAAATCCAGCCTCTTTCATCTTAAAACTGTTCTTCCCTTGTCCTCTCACTATCTTCCTTTATAAAATGTCCTTCCCCAGCTTTCCTGTAAGACCCTTCAGGTACTGGAAGGCTGCTAGATCTTCCAAGAGTCTTCTCTTCTCCAGGCTGAACAACCCCAACTCTCTCAGCCTGTCTCCATAGGCGAGATGCTCCAGCCCTCTGATCATCTTTGTGGGCCTCATCTGGACTTGCTTCAATAGCTTCATGTCCTTCTTATCTTGGAGACCCCAGAAGTCACCACAGTACTCGAGGTGGGCTCTCACAGGAGTGAAATAGAGGGGACAATTTCCTTTTATCAATTTGTCTTAATTTTTTTTAGTGTTTTTTATGTCTCTGTACTGTTATTGATATGACATGCCAACAGAAAACATTGTTTGAAGTACTGGTATATAGAACAAGTTTAAAACAAAGTAGACATAAGAGACTTAATCCGCATTCACTTGAGGTAAATGAAATGATTTTTAGTTTCTTCCTCTGAAATTTTGGTAGACCTGAGGGACTCTGAGAGCAGTGCTGAAGACTAATACTTGAAAACTAGAAAGTTTATGCAGTTTCCCACCCTTGAAAGAAGACAAAATGGTATTTTAGTTTGGAAGTTTAGTTTTAGAAATCCAACACCTGTGTTGTCATAGCTCCAAGAACACCAACTCCAAATGTGTGTGTCTCTATACTTTACTTCAGAGATGCTGATCAAAGGCCCCAAATGTACTTGGGAGTTTGGACAATGGATGTGTGATTTAACATTTCAGCAAGTAAATGTTTGAAATCCCATGTAATTTTGCTTCCCTGTTCTAGTTTTAGGGTTTTTTGTAAATGACAGCCACTGAAGGCAATATTAACATCCTTAAAAAAGGCACCTGGATCTAGGTTGCATTGAGAAGCCTCTGAAGGTAGTGGGAGTACTGGCAATCAGCAACTTTAAAATTTAAACTATACTAAAGGAAGTTCTTTTATGTAAGTACCTAAATATAATTTCTGTGTGTATATATGTATATATATATATATATATAATTTTATATATAATATATGTTGCAAGTTAATTGCCTTGTCTAAAGGCTAAAAAGTCAAAAAGCCAAATTTTTTTGTAAGTTCATCTTCTGAATATTTGGGACAACTAAGTTAAACTCCTATTCTACTAATGATGGAGATATATTTGATGTCCATGCTATTTGGACAAAACTATTTACTTTCCTCATTCATTTGTAAAGTAACCATACAAACACAAAAATGAATTTATTTTGGGGATGTTTTTTTGGTAGTTTTTTACTATGTAATTTGATTATGGCAACTTGTAAAATGTGCATAATCTTAGAGGTGATAATATGACAGTGTAAATATTGCTTTCCCTCACAGAAAAATGCTTACTACACAGAAGTGAAATTTAAATTGGAGGGAAAAGTTAGAGAGGACCATGTATTTCCATTTCTAGACATCATTTTAATGTCTATGAGTTACATTTCAAGATGAGTTACATATTAAATTACGAAGAGCTTTGCTTCTCTGCACCAAGACTGGTGATATGCTATTCACTGTTTCTGACTACTACTGTTTCCTCAGACAGACAAACCTGAATGCACAACAGATACCAAATATTTGGTATAATTCTGCTTAATTCAACATCATGTGACTAGAAGCTGAAAACTTTGTTTCCAGGGTGTCTTATAGTGTACCACTTGATAAACTACCTAGCCAAGTTTTCTAGGCATTATGGATTGTGATTTCAAGGTTTTTGTAACTTGTAGGTAGATTGCCTTTTACTGGAAATTTTTTTCAGAATTTTTTGGGTCTCCATCTAGATGTTTTAGATAATGAGGCTGTTATTTCTGTCTTTTACTTTACTGCATGAGTGGAATGAAGCAATATGATAAATGTTGGACTTTTAGATAGAAAATGATGAAAACACCAAAAGCAAAGAGAAAAAGCATTTACGAATCCCTTCTGCATCTGTTGACATCAATGGGAATTTTGCCACTTGCCACAAATGGAAGATGGCAATTTGGAGGACCATCTGTGAAAGGTTTCTGGGTTGTTCCATCCAGTATGGAAATTTTAATGGTAATAGTTTCATTTGTTTGTGTTTAGCAGATAGTTCTCTTATAATTACTTTTAACACAGGACTCCATTGAAACAGTGTTAATGGGAAAGCAGAAACAAACACAGACAAAAATCAAGAATGAATAAAAGATAACTATTCCAGGTGGGGATCCCACAATGGTTTTGACCTAGCTTGGTTAAAATTACTCCCTACACTAATATCTGAAAGGATTGCTTCCTATCACTGAATGTAGGGTTTGTATAATGTGTGTCCCAATGTGCAAATTGCTCTTGGGTCTCTGGAAGTGAAAAATGTTGGACTATTTCTGTGTACTTTCACAGATTCACTAGCTGTTCTTCCCACCCAGGAAAGATAGAATTCAGGTGCTCAGCTGCTTCTCTTGGAAAACAGAGCACTTTTCATTATTTTTGGGTTTTTTTTTGGGTTTTTTTGAGTTTGGAGTCTAACCCTGGAGTAATATGCTGAATATCCCTTTCGTCTCTTATTGGACAATAAAAATTAAATGACTGAAAATGTGTTTATCTGACGCAATATTGATGACTGGATAATCTATATCAAAGCAGCATTCAGAAGAATATTTTACCTGAATTATGCATGCTGGGTAAAATTGCTATTCAGAGAACATTTCTAGCTTTACAGATCATTATATTTGCAATTACCTCATTTTGTCTTCTCTCACTTCATAAGGATACCTCTATAAATTGGTATAATGGTCATTAATCATGCCATTTCTCTCAAGTACTAGAGAGTTTTAGCCTTCTATTTGGGGTTATCAGCAAGTAACTGGCCAAACAAATTAAAATTAAGTAAGTAGTGAAATTACTGTATTCTGGAAGTGTCATGAAATAGGAATATTTTCTGTACAGTCTCAGCTGTCTTATTTCAAAGTTAGCATGGTGCATCTTGTGTAAAACAATATATATATATATTTTTGAAAAGGTATATACAATTACTATATATAAGATAAACTTGCAGTGTTATGCTTGGAGGATAATCTTAACTCTGAGTTATAAACTGATGTTAAATGAGAGTTTTGCTGTTAATGTCCATCAATCTGCAGTGGTAATGAAGCACTGTTTGACTGGAACTGTAATTTATTTTTCATACCAAAAGGCTTTTTTTATATGTTTAGAATTTGATAATAGAAAATACTGTACTTTATAAGCTGGTTGGATTGTTTCTGAAACATACTTTCTCAGTGAGGAGGGTGGAAGAATTTTTAAAGCACTGCTTGATTTCCACATGGGACGCATGAAAAAGACAAGTTTGGAGTTCTGCAGGGGGTTTGGAGCTGTTGTTGCACAGGCAAGAAATTTTTCTGGAAGGCTTAGCCCCCTCTTGAGTCTTTGCTGGTCCTGGCTTTCCAGCCTCTCTGCTCCTTCTGTGGCCTGCATTATAGAGCCAGCTGATATGAGGAATTCAGCAGGTAATTCCAAACTTTGGTGGAAACACCGTGAATTAGCTCACTGTTAAGTGTCATCTGCAAAAATTGCTGATGCTTGGTATGACCTCTAGAGAAAGCTTCGTTCCAGAGGGGAGAGGAGGTTCAGGGACTTGCAAGAACTTGGCAACAGGAGTGAGCTTGGGGTGAGGAAATGAATGTCTCTAGTCCCTCAATTTACAGCTACCAAGACGCTTGATAACATCTTTGTGAAAAGTCTCTGTTTCTGCATAAAAATTATTCCTGTCAAGTGAACAATATTATTAGGACTTTT
Organism: Calypte anna; assembly: GCF_003957555.1. Lineage (NCBI taxonomy): Eukaryota > Metazoa > Chordata > Aves > Apodiformes > Trochilidae > Calypte > Calypte anna. The sequence goes on from NC_044244.1 coordinate 27,089,233, forward strand.
GGTACAGAATAAATCACGTAAATATAACATTTATATAGCTCTGTTTTCAGCAAAGCTGTGCCACTATTGTAAAGCAGGAGACATTTACTTTTAGCCTTATTCAGAGTACGAGTTAAACATTTGCACCTAAGTGTCTCCCAAGTCAGGGGTGGATTTTTTTTGTACTGTCTCAAATAAGGATGACTTTTTGTTTTTGCACCATAGTGACAATGCTAACCAACCTGATTACCAGCCCTGTTTTCCTCTAACCATTCAAGACCACACTAGAAGAGCTCTAGTAATATCTGGCCATCACACTGCTTTGTAAAGACTATTAGAACAGTCACCTTCTCTCATCCAGGAAGGTGGCTATTCTGCACTGATTTTAAAAATGTCTCAGTACATAACTTAGTTACTCCTTGGGTGTTCTATCACCTAATGCTTATTTTGGCTCATTATTCTGTAATTTATTTAACAGGCAATTTCTGAAATTGTCTAATCCCTAGACAGAGAATTGTGTAAACATTTTTTTTTTCATACAGCTAAACTTAGTATTTTTTACCTTTCTTATACCAAATGATTTAGACACTACAGTATTTTCTGGCAGAGAAGTTGTTATTTGCATGACAGGAACCCTCTAGTAAAATACTCTTGGGGTAATACTAATAATCAGTAGGTATTTTGAAAAAATGTTCCCTGTAGCGTTTTATTCAGCTTTGCAATATTTACCTCTAAATACAGATGCTTATGCAGGAGAGGAAACTGATAAATGATTTCTTTTGTGCCAGTGTTGTCAAAAATCATTTCCCAATTTGACTGAGATTGTGGGATTTGAGAGCAAAAAAGAGGCAAACGTTCTATTCTTCCCTAATTCAGAGGTCAGTAGAGTTAAGCTACCATTAAATTTGGGGCAGATATGTTAATGATTTCCAGAAATACAGCAGTGGAATGGAAATAATGGGAATACAGAGATCTTATTTCTTATTTCCTTTGAATTAGATTGTTACTGCTTCTAGCCAGTTAGAGCAAACAGGCAAGCTGATAAGAGAGTGAGTTTTACTGAGATAAATCTTCTGTGAAGAAGTATTATGAAATGAAGGCTAGTTGTTTCAGAGATACTCTCTATACATTCATGTTTATTAAGTTAAATTTTCCTTTAATTTTAATTTCTTTTCATTACTTTGTGCTTTTCAGTAAACTAGGTATGAGAGCGTATCTGTAGCTTGTGCTTCCAGGAAGCTTGTAAAATAAAGCTACAAAATAATAAGATAGAAGTAAATTTGTGTGATAAATATAATCCTATTTATCAAATTACATTTCTTTTGCTTCATAAGACCACAACATGTCTTCATAATACTGAGACAAGACGATGTGAATGTCTTGACTTTTAATTTTTTTTAAAAATATCCTTGCTGTTCTTTCTATTATGGTTGATTTATCATATAGCACCATCTTCCATGTATAAAAAAAAAACTTGAATCCTGTCAGGAGATTGTAATTGGCTCAAGTAAAATCATAGAAGCAGTTTGAATTTCACAATGCTTTCTTACCACTTAGCACACAAAGAACCCAAAGTGGAATAATCTGATTGACATCCATATTGGATATTTCTCTGACACAGATGAGCATAACTTCATGTGCTGTTCTAATAAAACATGATTGGTTCAGGTCAGCTGAGGATATAAATTTATTGTGGAAACATTGATGATGCAATTTATAAATTTTGTATATAATCCTGAAGATTATGCTGTTTGCTAAATAACATTATTGTCATCAAAGATATTAAGAAAAGTTCTTTATAAATGACAATGTAATTTTTCAATAATGGCATTGAACAGGTTTTGGGCTAATAAGTTGACTAAGTAAAAGGCACAATAGTTAATTTTTACAGTTACATTACCATTGTAGTGAGAAATATTGTTTTTTCCCTTAATACTGTGTTTAATGACCATTCTAACAACATCTGTCACACTGTTTCTTCTCAAATTTTACTGGCATTTTCCTTTCAGAAAAGTAAAGGATTTTTAATGATTATTGTAATGTTATAATGAGAATTAATATTCTTATTGAAGTAGCATGAGGGCTTGAAGATTTACTCTGTTAAAAAAAAAAATAATTGAGATTTATCAGCTGTCCAATTCATGGTCTTCAGAGAACTGTTCCTTGAGCACCATATATGAAATTAGGTTTTCATTGTCATTTTTTGCTAGTTGATTTTAAGTAGAGTTTGTGGCATTTAAAGTGGAAGGGTTTACTGGTATAGTTTCTGGCAATGTCTCTCTCAAGAGTTTTCTTTTCCTACAACTTTTAATAGTCCTATTTGAAGAAGGGTTATATGACTTTACTAAAACATTGATATAGCAGAACTCACCAAACCCTTAAAATCAAAAGCTTTATTTTGTTTCTCTGTGGTGACTATTCTTTTAGAAGTAAAATAGAGCTTGTCTTCAAACATGTTTTCTGCTGCTTATCTTCTTCTTTTGCTTTAGATGCTCTAAAGTTTGGCTACTGAACACCAGCCATCTAAAGTCAGAGTGGTTGTCACCAAGTAGGAAAACTTTTGGTTGTTGTTTTTTTTTTTTTGTTTTTTTTTTAATCGTTATTGATATCATAGAGTTTAGGTGTAAGAGTCAAAGAAAGTAATTCCAATACTGCTAAATGGTTTGCTCTCACTTGCAAACACTCAATTTTGTCCTCTAGTGCCAAGGACCAAGTCATAAGCGATTTGCAGGTCATGAATATTTTCAGAAGCTTCTCATTCTTGATCAGTTAACAGAGACTATACATGGTATTTTTGATCTGCATTTCAGGTAGCAATGTTGCCTAGTTGACATGGTCTAATTCTGGTGCAAAAAAGGAATACTCACCTATTTCCGGGTACTCAAAGAGGCTTCTTGTGATGTCATGCTCAGACCTACCACCCTCACAGGCGGTGCTTTGGGTTGCCATAACAACATCAGCCAGTCATTGTCTGACACTACAACATCATTGCAGGAGCTTTAAGAGAGTATTAACCAAAATAGAGTCACCATACCTTCTGAGTGGTTTGCTGGCTAAGAATGTCTGTAGTGTGTACTCAGACCATGCATCTAGAGCATATTCTGTCTAGACGTGCTTGGAAGGACCACATTTTTCTGAAACACTTTGATATATCCATATAACCATTTAAGTATCACATTAGAGTATATGTGGCAAAATCCTGTTATGTATTAATGTAAAGGTACTCATATTAACTTATTTTTGTACTGAAAATGAGCAAGGCTAATGATTCAGAAAAGCTGAGCATGTGCCATGGTATATAATAGAGAAAGTTTCATCTGAGTAGTCCTTTGCATATAACATGAAGCGATCAGAATCAGGCTTTCTCCCCTTATTGTGCAGCACATTCTGTAAAAATCCAAAACAGTTGCTAGAAATTCTTGTTTAACAACTAAAATGCATGTTCAGTGTGGATGAAAACAGGTTATTTTCTTAATCAAAGACGAGACTGTGGATCACATAATAAAATAACCAGCTTGCTTTAACCAGATTTCATAGACCATCTGAAATAGAGGAAGCAAGCTTGCCAATAGCAGGAGCTAATGCTTCAATACCTTTCATTTTGTACTCTGAAAAGGAAACCTCTTCTTAAGCTCATTCATTTTCCAGAGGGAATATTGAATGCTGTGGCATATTGTCAGAGCTGCTTTATTGTCACCATTTACAAAGGTCACCTGAATTAATTAACTTCTTACCATACATATTGTTAAGCTACCCGTTTCCTGACATTTATGGAAAGGTGGCAGGCTTGCAGCCATTGGCTATCTGTTGATGGTTGTTTCACAATGTTTGTCTCTCAAAACACAGTAACTCTACAATTACAAGCAAATAATTGCATTGCTGCAAAGGAACAGATTCTTTAGGTGCACAGGAGTGAGGGGGTGGGGGGAGAAAAAGGGGTAGGAGAAACAGACTGAATGCTGAACTGGTTTTAATACAGACATAGTATTCTAAAAAGAAAACAAAAACATGCAGGAAGATGTAGGTTGTATTTTTTCATTTTGAAACATGCATTAGATAGCTAACCTCTCATGGTGTAGAGTAAAATCTCTGTCTTTCACTGATGCATGAATCACAGGTACATGCTGATGGACTTTACTGAATGTGTTTCCATCTGAAGGGATACTGAGGTACTCTTATACTGCATGAAAGAAATTACAGGTGCACACTCACAGACACAGCAGGCAACAGCAGTGCTAGCATGGGATTTTATAGAGATTAAATTGGTTAAATAGAAAAATCACTGTTCTTTTTCTAGCCCCCTGCATTTACTGCCCCTTCATCCTTCTGTGTTGTCTTCTGTTCCTGAACAGCAGTGCTGGGCAGAAACTCTAAGTAGACATGTGAAAACAAAGACATGGAAAGCAAAACCAAACAGTTCCGAGCCTTTCTATACTAAAACAGGCAAAGCTTTTATAGTGATGGATTTGAGCAGTCTCCTTACATGCAAATATACTTTAGAGGCACCCTGCTGCGATCCTGTTAATTACCAGAGAAGATTAGAACTCTTCTGCTTAGCACGATCATTTTTACCTAATGCATCCTTCCCAGCTGCATCAGTAATCAGACATTCACCCTGTCCCTCCTGACTGGAAAGAGGATGTTTTTAAGCGAAGTCATTTGCCACAGTCCTTAAGATGTAGCCTGGCAGAAATTCAATAACTGTTTGTGATATGCTCATTCAGCCTTGCTGCTCGGTGGTTTTTAGGTCCTGACATAAACAGCATTTCCCTTAAGCCTAGCACTGGAGAGAAGAGAAGAGGCTGTCCTGTGTCTTGTTTTATTGGTTTCAAAACACAGAGCAACTGTGTAATTTGATTTTGCATCAGAAACATCAGGGGAAACGTTCTCCCTTTATAATTTCTTATCCTTTGATGTTCTTCCAAGCTAGCAAACGCACAAATCTAATACTCTTGCAAGCATATTTAGAGTATCCCCTGGCACAAAAAAAGCTGCACAAAACCTGCATTTGCATTCCTGTTTTAACACCAGAAAGTAAAACGTGAAAATATGCTAGTAAAATAACTTCACACAATAAAGAGGGGGGAAAGAGTTTACATGTTAAGATGAAAGCCAGGATAAAACTGAAAATAAAGAGTAACTTACCCTATAATAAGAGTAGTGTCAGAGCTGGAGGAGTTCTCGCATCTCGGTGATTTTGATCCCTTAGTTCAGGTAGCCACATACTTGTGTTAAAGCCAGAGCCTGAAGAGATGTGTAGATGTGTATGAGTGCATGCGAGTTGGTGTGCGTGCGTGTGTCTAATGGTCTATAATACAAAGATGTATCTATTGATATCCTACAACACGAGAGACTCTCTGTGCTGCCAGCTGAGATCCCTGACGTTTGCCAGAGCGCTGTTGCTGCCTGGCTGGCGGAGGCTCGGAATCCAGTGGAGAGAGAGGAGGCGGGGGGAGAGAGGGAGAGATGCTCGCCTAGCTCTTAATTCTCCTTGTTTCCATGGTGGTTAGAGGTGCATCTTTCACTCGCTCGACTGTCACACTGACATGGTGCTGCTTGCTCAGTGGTCATTAATAACTGAGCCCCTTGCATTCCCCGGAGAGGAGCCAAGGCTCCGGCCAGCCCCGATGCCGTGCAGGACGCGGAGCTGCGCTGGCCTGGTTGGCCGTGGGAAGCTGTCTGTTACGTGACAGTGCTGCTGCGGGTAGGGATGCACGGAACCAGAGATCTCTTCCCATTTGTGGGAGTTACAGGGCATGCTATGTGTTTGTACAGAACAGCTCAGGAGGTTTAAATCTCTCTCCCTTTTTTTTTTTTTTTTTCCTTTTTTCTTTTCTATGTAAGGATGCTATCTCTGTTCAGAACAAGTGATCAGAGATCACTGAAGTTCTGCAAAGGCTACTGTGGCTCAGAGGATACTGCATGTTGAAACCATTCAGGAAAAATGCACCTCATCCCAGGTTTTGGCTGTTGCTTTTGTTTTGTTCTGGTTTTGTTTTTTCTAAAGAAAGTAGAGGATTTTTTCATACTCCTCATTTTCCAGATTTTATAAATATTAAATTTTATTGCATATGTTCGTCAGGAGAAAGCAAAACCAGCAAAACTTCTTTCTGAGAAATAAAAATTCAGAACAAGCTGAGGAAGGGGTTGGTTAAATAAATTCAGTTTCTTTCAATCCCTTTCTGCTTGGCTCTCTCTTTTATGGCCATCTGATTATATAAACAAAAGGCTGCACAGGTTTTTCCTTCCCTTGCTTCTTCATTTCTTTTTTCTTTCTTTTTGCCATACTCTGTTGAAGAATTATGTTTTTCCTGTTTATTCTGTGTCTGTGAACAAAGGCCATACAAACTATGAAGGTTTTGAAAACTGAAAAATAATTCTTGATTTTTTTAAAAAAATTTTTTTTTAGCAATTTAAGGGAAGTACACACTGAAATATGTCATCCCTTCTCCTGGATACATAAAACAGTAAATGAAATAGATGAGATGTTAGGAAAACTTGCTGTTTTTCATTTTTTAATCATGCATATCGTTTTATATAAGGGAAATTACTTTGTCCTAGAGGATGAAAACCAGCTAAATGCAGACCTGGTTATCAACAGGTCTAAAGAAAGAAAATGCTGGGTATCTTGCATGAGTTCAGTACTGCAGCCCTGACTGGGGCAGGCCACCCTCTAGTGGATTAAAGTAAACTGTGGTTCTGCTCTCAGTCTTCTGCTTTGTTTGAAGAAAGGCTCTCAGTCGTGCCTGATAAGAGAATGAAAATTTTCTGAAGATTAACAAACAATGTAAATTAATGTACTTTTTGCAACAGCAATAAAGCCAGAATTCTATTACAAAAGGTTACCATTTTATGAATACTGTAGATCGTTTCGATTCACTTGGAGTCTGTGACTGTGAACTGTATTATTTTTGTTTTTATTCTATAAGAAAATAATTTTATGCCTCATAAAATAACTTATTATGTAAAAGTGAACTGAAGTAATATCAGCTTCTTGAACAAATTTCAGTTTCTTTTAATCGGTTAGGACAAATTTTGCAAAACCCACTGGTACTTACAATGTTATGGCTGTAATAAAGTATTTTTCCCCTTCTTCCTCAACTTTTTGAAAACTGCATATAAAATAAGTATAGGGAGCAACATTTTCAGTTTTTAAAAGATGTCTTCTGTTCATACACCGGAGTAGAACTTCCTCATACTTGAAATAATGGCATTTATGTGTCAGACTGCAAATACATGAAATAGTTTAGGGTGGGGGGAAGGCTAACTGGCCCTTCCATTTTCTCCCATTCTGTTATTATGGGAATTAATTTTTTTTTTCCCCTAATATCAGTAGAAGAGGTATAACAAAGACAGCTGGGGCCAACCCATCTTTGGTTACCTTTCAGGTCTTCTGTCCTGGAGTTGTGACAAAGAACATCTCAGGCCAGAAAGATTTTCAGCACAAGACAGATATGGAGCTGTTATAGCGAGTCCAGAGGGGGGCCAGAAAAAAGATCAGGGGGCTTGAGCATCTTTACTATGGAGAAAGGCTGAGAGAACTGGTGGTGTTGAGCCTAGCAAAGCAAAGGCTACAGGGAAACCTTTGCAGCCTTTCAATACTTAAAGGGGGGGACTATAAAAAAGATGAGGACAAAATTTTTAGCAAGGCCTGCACTAATAGGACAAGTGGATAGTTTTAAACTGGAATATTTTCCAGATTTAGACTAAATATTAGGAAGAATTTTTTTACAGTGAGGGCATTGAAGTCTCATCCCTGCAAACATTCAAGATCATATTGGTGAGTCTCTGAGCAACCTGATCTACTTGAAGATGACCCTGCTCACTGCAGGGTGTTGGACTAAATGATCAGTAAAGATCCCTTCCAACTTGGACCATTCCATGATTCTGTGTCACATTGCCTTTCTGTAACCTTCAGAACTCATTGATAACACCTTCTGAGGTGGTTTTTGGAGCCTCTGATAGTACTTAATGTTCACCGGCATGAGCTGAATATACAAACCACTGTAAACTTCCCAAAGTGAAGAGAGTTCCCTATGAGACTTCCCTGCTGCGCATCATAATGGTCCACGTCTGATGGGAAAGTGCTCAGGATGTGTTAAGGCCACACAATCAATAGCCAGAAAAATAAAACTTATGCGATGCTGGCCCCCACAGGAAAAATAGAAATCCTTCCTGATCCCAGCCATCTGGTTAGTCCCACCTGTTCCAAACAAGAGATGCAAACCTGTGCTACAGGGATGGAACAGTGGGTGGAGTAAGAAGAGAATATCAAAAAGTTTGGGAAAAAAAAAAAAGGAAAATATTCTATTAAAGCCAATTAAATCTCTTTCTTTAGTCTCAACAGAGGAGAAACAGAGGATCTGGGGAAAAGGAAATAGGAAGGGACCATTGCCCTACATTAAACCTCTCTTGAATTTTGCCCCTGACCTCATGTACTCATGAGTTAACATGGGAATCAAGCAAAAACATTTTCCATTATTTGACGTATGAAATAAAGATTATCAAAGTGCTTCATTTTGCTTGATTGGTATGGACTGTATAATTAGAGGGCTAAATAATTAAATCAGGTAGAGTATACCTGCAGAAAGAAACTGAGTTCTTGTGATAGACTATATATGCAATTAAAGTACCTCCTTGATAGGCATACATTTACATATTAGTTTAAATACTATTATATCATAATAAAATTCTGTTTAATAAAAATGTGAACTAATTGTATTTTAAATTTAGCTCATGCTAAAGAATAATGTTTTTTTCAGACTATAAGCAGGACAAAAATATCTTTTATAACCAATACAATTATGATGATTAATGTTCATTAAATTATTTTCCTGCTGATTTCACTGTGACACTTTGTGCTTTTAAAATAGGAATGTAATCTTTTTCACCAGAATTATATATACAGCTTACTAGGTTACAGGGTAGGAAAAAATATCTGAAATGGATAGAGAGATGATGAAAGTAAAGTAGGCTAGCTCCAGGTATTTTTTTTGCATACATTTTATCTGATTATGAGTACACATGAAAATTAAGTAATTATTTGTTGGTAATGGACAAGAAATAAAACACAGTGGCTCTGTGCCTTCATTTTTCTCAAAATTGAAAGTGAACTTCAAATCTTTTTCCTTTTTTCATTACATAGAAAGGCAGAACATCCTTGGGCTTTAATATCCTGTAGGCTCACTGTGGTTCAGGTAGTTAATGGTGGACATTTTTAGGCTAAGAGGACACAGCTCTGGTTAGAAAGCAGCACGTATAGTCAAAACCTGAAATGAATACCATGTTCTTTCAGTAAGAAAAGTACAGTAAGAAAACCATGAGTATTTGATGTAATTCTGAGATGACACACTTTACATCAGAAATTGGCAATTTAAAAATTCTTTCTGAATGCCTATTCCTACAGATTATGCCAATTTGTGAAAGAAAAGTCACTTTTTATATAACTTGTATATTGTTTGTGACTACATGTGCTGTATCTTGGTTTCTGAGGAATCATAACTACAAGAAAGAGGGCTGACTGGTGTCTCCTTGCACTTTCTTTTTGTAGCCCTTAAAATAAAAAAAAAAAAAAAAAAAAGGACTGGTGTTTGGCAGATTAATTCTCACCAGTTCTGCAAAGCATAACCTTAATGTTTCTTTTGTGTCAGGTGTGGAGAGGCATTCTTTTCTGACTGAAGTTGCAGAATTTCTCAGGTTCAAGGAAATCCTTCTTGTGGCTTCATAACTTATTAATTGACTTTTTAACTATAGGCAGTTGTTAATGAGTGTTTTGACTGGAAGAGAGAAAATGTGCCACAGTTTTGTGTAGTCTGTTTCTGCCAGCATTTTCAGTGCAATGTCTTCAGCCTGACACTCTCATGCCCATTTTTAAATACTATGGCAGCTAACTATTGACATTTTCCTAAGGTTTATACTTCCATATAACAAGGAGTAACTTATTAAAATACATCCCTCTGAAATGGAGTAATTTTTTATATGATAACCAAAAGCAACATTTCTAGATCTTTGTCTTTTTTTTTTATTTGAAGATGAAAGGCTTGTTGCCAGCAATGAGCTCAAGTTCTTTAATACAGTTGTACTTCATTTAACCTGCTACCAATTTTCTTTTGTCAGATCTCAGAGCTGAGAGTTGATTTCAATAGGATAATGATAAAGCAGATGGCAACAAACTCAGGCTTCAAACTTGTGAAGAATTTCACATAAGAAAAAGTTCACATCTACACAAAGTCACAAAGTACCAGTAACTTCATTAAAAGCTATGTAGCTAGTAGGTGATATATGACTTAGTGAAATCAGAAACTGATTAGTAAAAGGTATAGTGCAGTATAGTACAGATACATTCAATCATGTACGATGGGGATTCATGAAAATAGTGGTGATTAGCTGATGATTATCTTGGTGATGAAGGGGCTTTTGCATATTCTAGAAAATTCACCTTTTCACATTGCAGTTGTGTTCTACAATACAGAAAGGTGAGATCCCAGGCAAGAGCTATCATTTCTTTCCTCATTATAGGTCTCTGAGCTATAGTCAACCTTATTCAGGAATGGCCTGAGATCTGAAAAGTCTTAATATATTTTGTATCTATTTGGTCTAAGTCAGAGTGATATCAGAGTTGTTCTAATTTTCATCTCTGGCTGTACTTTAATAGGCAAAAATCTCTGGCATACCAGCACCTGCTGAAGGCTGGAAGTGAGTCACACATAGCAACCACAACCTCCCTGTGCCACGTGGGGAGAAGAGCAGCCAGAGAATCCTAATGTGCAGCTGGATTAGATAGACGATATACAGGATCTGTAAAGAGACTTTACAGCTTCAGTGTATTTATTCCATTTTAAAACTCAGCTCAATATTTTTCTTTCTTACTTACGGTGACATCTGTTTTTGTAACCTATGTTGATTGGATGCAAATAATATTATAAAATAAAGATGGGATCTTTGAGATACTGAATGGCAGATCTTTAAGACTGAGTTGCCCCTGTTGATTTCATAACTTTTTTCCTTGTTGCTAATGGGACGTAGCAACATAAGATATATCTTTTAGTGTCATGGCTTTTTGAGGAAAAAAATGGTGACAGCAATAATTTGAATATAGGGCCTAGAATTTTCATTCTGATTGTGACTTGTAGTTGCTAGAGGTGGTGGTGCATATTGAACTTTCTGTCCTTAAAGAGCATTTTCTTCATTTTTCTCTCATACTTGTCTTTTTTTCCTGTGGAGAATTAACTACTTTTTGTCTGAAATGGGTTTACCTTTTTTCTGTCAACACTGTGTGGTGTGACAAATAGTACATGATCAGTGAGAGGGAACCTCTTTCTCTCACTAATAATTTTTTAAAATTTAGATACTTTGCCTGATGTCACTTTAATTTCGAACCACTTATGATGAAACTGAACAAACACTGATTTAGTTACATTTTATTGTGGTTTAATATAAATGGCTGGACAACAACAGCAATTATAGGCTATTTGCCTTTTCCTAACTTTGAACAAGAGCTATACTGATGATTTAAAAATCTGAGGGTCAGTAAGCTAAATATTAAAACTAGAATGTAATTTTGCTTTTAGCTACTTTTTCTGAGACTAAGAGAAGCGTTGTAGCAGTTTTTCTGTGTTGTCAATAACATTCTCAAACTATGGTCATAGGTAATTTTTATGAAGTTATCTTGGTGGTGACGAGAAACAGCACAGATACGTGCAGTATGTGTTCAGAATATGGTTACCTAATGATAGTCTAAGTCAATTACTTTACACTGTTGAAGTGTAATGGGTAACAAAATGAAATTCTTAGTAGTTTAGTTACAAAATTTCATTTTTTTCACCTTGCATATCTAAAAAATTAATTAAAAGGTCATTGGAACATACAGCATCCTTACTGATTAAAAAAACAATTTAATTAGGAATGCAGTAAACGTTTCCCCTCTCTGTAATTTGGCTGCCAAAACCTGTGGGTGAACATTAGGTATTTTTCTTTAATGTGAAGTTGTCTTTACGTTAATAAGTTGGGGGTAGATAGAATCACGTACATAATGACTTAGTGGAGGAGGAGCTGTTTCAGAAGCTTTCACATAGTTCCCATTACTAAGGAAACCACTTATTTTGTCTGTGCATGTTTTGAATAGATCTCTCATTTGAAGTCTAGTGCTCAGACACTGAGGATTGGATTACAGCACTAAGAAAAAGGCAAAGAAAACAAAAGAGGTGTAAACCCACTCCATCTTTAAGGAATACAGTCTGAGAGTATTGTAGTATATGCTTAAATATACACATCTGTTTACATTTGAGGGATATATATATAGATATATGCAATTTGATTGTTTTGTTCCTATTAAAAGGAAAATGAAAGTGTTAGTAACTAAAACCGGGAAAGCAGATACTGTTTTTTTCTTGTATTTTGCACGATTCTATTGTAAGGACACTTGAGAAATCTGGTGTACCATTTAGGTAGTATCAAATAAGAGTTCTGATTTTAATTTGCTAAAATGAAATGTGATATTAGATCACAGTAGAAAGAAGTGATAATGGCTGAAACCAGTCTAGGAGGTCGGCAATGCTCCTTTGGTTGACCAAACCTTTGCATTGAAAGTGAGTCTGTGTTGGCAAAATTCCTCATGTTTAAGGCATAACTGCTATTACACACCCAAACATATTTTCATTATATTGAGGCTAGCAGATTTTGCCCACATGAACCACACATGTATTCTTGTTGATCAAACACAGTTATTGAATTAAACAAATCTCTACTAGCAATTGTGTATGCTCACCTGATGTGCTCAGAAATAAAAGGATGCCTCAGTACTGCCAGATGAATCTGGTTTGTTGAGATATGGTTTTCAAGCATATGTACTGAACTAACTTGAAAATAATCCAAACGATTCTTTCAATATCAGAATTGTTCACAAATAAACTGAGATTGTCAGAGAGATGTAGAAATTAAACAGATTATGAGAGAGCTCTAAGGGAATTTCGTATGTGGCAAATACGCATTCTTATTCAGCATGCCTAATATATGAATTAGTTTATTGGGTTTTTTTTTTGTCAAACAGGATAGGAAACCAAAGACAAAGATTTACAAGCCTCATAATTCCATCAAGTCACATGATAACAAAAAACTACTAAGAAAAATTAGTTTTATGTAAAAATAGAAATACACTATATATTATGTGTGTGTTAATGCTAATTTATTTTGAAATGAAGAGCCTTAAGTTGTCAGCAGTTTATATCTGATATGTATAATGACTCATTATTTTTAATATATTGCATAGTTCATGGGCCATTTTGAGTGACAAGAGATTAGTTTGAAAGCTAATATGCTTCAAAGGGATTTATGTGTGTGTTTGTGTGCACAATTAATGAGCAACCAGTCCCGTATATGTTTTCTCCTTTAACTCCTTGACTGTTAAATGAGAGGGAGAGTGACAGCTGTTATAAAGCTGGCATGTCCTTGGCTTGACTTAGCTGAATACTTCTGGGTGAGTAAATTAAATATCTTCAGATTACATAGAGATATCAGAGGTGGTTTGTCTCATATAAGAAATGACAATTTTTAATATTCTGAAGTAATTGTATTGTTTCAATACTGTGCTAGTTATGCTTTCTTTCTACTATATTATTGCAAGGATTCACAAGCCTCAAGGTACACTAAAAGTGTTGCTATTCATTATCCATAAATTTATGCTTGCAGCAAGAAATAACATCTTCAGTGTCTGGTAATACTGATGATTTCCTTTACAGTGTAACTGATACATTTTCAAAAGAGTGCACCCAGCCTCCAACTTCCATCAGTATTATCACAAAAGAGATGAAATCAATATTTTTATATAAAATAACTGGAATAGGTAATCTCAGAAAAGCTAGCATCTGTTTTGATACAGGAATGTGAACTTGAATGGTGAGGACCAGGACCATTTGACATTGAGAAGTAATTAAAAGTTAATAATTGAATTTGTAATTGTAGTCTATCAGAGAGGAGGTACTAACATTTTTTACTAACTTAATTTAAATATTTGTGAAAAAATATCATATAAAATACAGTAGATAATATAAATAATAATTAATGTCAAGTAAATCTTATTATGACATCACTGGGAACAGGAGGCAAAGGACAGGAAGGACAGGAGAAGGAGGGAGGTTTTCCCACAATAAGTAGCTCAAAGGAACAGAGGCATATCATTCAGAAAGGCTGTTTGAACTTTAATAATAGAAATGGGATTACATCCTAAGTAGTCTATGATGAAAGGTCATTTGGAGCCAATAACATGCAATTCTGCTGTAAATTGTGGGCTTATTACTTAGATATAAGTAAGGAGAAGATCATATCTCTGTATTGCTGGTTGATCAAGAAGTATGAGCTGACAACATGGCACAGCTGCAAAAAGAAGCAAATATGGTTTTAGGATGCACCAGGAACATTATTCCAGTAGCAGTAAGGAATTAGCAGCACTTTGGACACCTCTTTTAGAATAGTTGTGGTTTTGTGCTTAAAAAAATGTGGACTGAAACTGGAACACATGCAATTAACAAGCATTCAGATGACATTGGAGCTCACATTACAGTGGGGTTTATAAAGCCTTGCTTTGTATAGTGTAGGAGAACTGGGGAAAAAATAAGAATCCTGCTGATAAATACACCCTGCTGGTATACAATCATGTAAAGCTAGCAGAAGAACAAAATATGTAAGTGACTGATTAAATTTAAGTCTGAAAATTAGGAAAGGTTTTTTTGTTTTTCATGTTTGAGTCATCACACCCCGGGACAAGTCTCCAGTGGAAATAATTTTGGTAGAAAAATAAAACCCTGAGCAAACAAAATCAATGACAACTCAGATGAAACCAACCACTGGCAAAAAAACCCCAAAATTCTATAAAGATACTTATTGCTAGAGTTATAAAAGAGGTATGGCTACAAATATCTGACTTCATGCTTACAGATGATGTAGCTAGGTTTTAACATTTTAGGATGATCTTTCCAGTCGATTTTTACTTCTCAAAGATAAACTCTACTTTACTAGTAGATTTCAGTATAAATCCAGTCTCCATCTCTGTGTTCCAAATTCTGTGAAACTGTTATTTACACTCTTGAATATTTGCAAATGTGGAAATTTCTAACTCTCCAGCTGCTGGGGTGCTCATTTTGCAGTGGTAAAACAGCTTTTTTTCAATTTTTACTCTAAAATAAATGAATAAATAAATAAACAAATACAAATTTAGTAATTTACATTTACTTGACACTATAAAATACTGGTTTGCCTATCTCTACTTCCTAATAGTTGAGTGGCACTGCAAAATGTTCAGAGGAGGAAAGGAAAAAATTATTCATATTGTAGTCTTTGATTTCCACTTCCCTAGATAGTTCTGGAAAAAGTAATCCCCTTGATAATCCAAAACAAATTGTCATCCAGAGGCCCAAAGTTCTTTTCCCATCTATGACTTTGATCACTAAGTAGAAACCTCACTCTGTTAATCAGGTAACATTTTAATTATCTTCCACTGGTTTTCTTTTGTTTTGTTTTGTTTTGCTATTGTGGCAGATAATCTAAGTTCAGCTACAGAGAAATTACTGTACAAAAAATGCATATAAGTGTCTCTGTCTTAGATGCAAAATCCAAATGACCCAAAATTGCCTAAGTTTTTTTTTAATGTGATCTTCTTTCACTCTTAATTTTGCTGACATCTACTTTTTCTATGAGCAGATGTAAGAAATAGCTGTAATAAATCCTCTTTTTAGATACATCTGCGTTTCTTCCTTGGGCCTTAGGTGGAATTTCTCCTTATCTAATAGGCCACCTATATGTTCAGCCATCTCCTGAAGTGGCTTTAATAGGCAGGTACATTCATTAATTTCATATTTTCCTACAGAGAGATATTCATCAAGGTAACAAACTTGATGTAAGAGCATATTTCTCTCATTACTGCTAATTCGAATGTTATGCCAAATGGGCTTGCAGGAACCAGAACACAGATAGTTATGGCCTTAATGAAATAGTAACATTCACCCTGGAAACCCAACAAGTTAAAATGTATGGGTCGAAGAGGGAGATATCAAACTGCTGATTCATTCTCATTTTTTCCTAACTCTCAGGACACATATTTTTATCATGGCTGATCTTATGGCAAATGGAGAATATTGAACTGAACATAAAAGAAACTCAATATTGCCATTTAAAAATGTGCCTCAAGAGTAACCTAAATGGTGAATAATTTGGTATGTCAGGCAAGGGCACTAACTTTTGACCAAGAGAGGAGATTTTAGTAATTCCATTAATTCCACTAACTCCTCCTGAGACCATCCTGGTCCTGGGTGTGAGTGCAGCTACTTTTGGAGATGAGCCAGACTCTTTATTGCTGCCTACACTGCGTTTCAAAGCCTACAACTGAATATTCCTAAGTGAGCTAGCCATAAATTACCTTAAGCTTTGAATATCACTTCCTACTGATTCATCTCCCTTGTTCCCAGTCTTTCCCTTCTCTCTGTGGCTGTGCTTTCTTCCAGCTCACTCCTAATCTTGAAAAAAAGGAGTTCATCTTTCTTTTCTTTGAAGTCTTCCCTGCTGACTACTCAGGTCTTTTGTCCTGGTGAACTCCTGTCCAGAGGGATGGAGATTTCAGTCCTCTGTGTCCTCTTCAAGGTGCTTTTTGCATCAGCCACTTTCATCCCTCCAGAGGGAGGGCTGGCCTTTGCTGCTCGTGTGGGATCTATTTCCTCCTTTGCATGTTTCAGAAAGACTCCTGTATTCTTGATTAAAAGTCCCCTCTGAAGTGATCTGCTTTAGTAGTACTCAGCACGTGGCCAATCTGACCCCAGGACTCAGCTGTTGGCCCAAAACCTGTTCCGTAGACACTGCTTATGTGGATTTCCCTTCTTGCCAAGGCAGAGTATGTGCAGGGAGAGAGGAGGATCCCTTATGGATAAGATGAATGCTGCTTGATCAACATCTGCCCCCTCACTGCAGTGCCCCTGAAGCAATATGCTCAGTTTAAACTGTGGGAATGTGAAATCATGGGTACAGTTCATTTTTCTTCTTTTTGGTGGAAGGGATGGACAGATGCAGCAAGGCATGTATTTCATGGGTAAATGCTTTTAAAGGTTGTAAGGTAAGTTAATTGAAAGGTCAGTGTTCTGGTTTGGATGAACCAGGGAGAGAAGCTTTCAGTTGGCTTATGCCAGCATAACCTTTTACTTGCCCATGATCAACACAGCTCCAAGGTGTGTTGATGGCACCAAATATCCTGTTTCTCTCTCTAAAAATTATACTGCTCTTTCTTGAATAAATTTTGGCCCTATAAACTTGGAAGACCTATGTTGAGAATTTACTAAAACCAATTTAAATATTTATTTATAGATTAGGCAGACATCTTTAGTATATTTACACACAACACCTATTTCTGTGTTTTAAATAAATGTTCTGCAGATTGCTTTTTTCAAAACTGAGTCTAAAATTTTATGGTCTTGGCTAAGAAGTACAATTTGAATTATTATCCTTATTCTTTATAGTTTATATGGTTCTCCTGAGACAATCTAAATGATGAAAGCTTTTTCAACCAAATCCACATAACAACAAAAGAAGTCCTTATTTTTGGGTTTGTTTGTTTGTTATGACACTCGAATTACTAAAGAGTTAAGATTTGCTAATTAACTGACTTCATCACAAAGCACCAAGCAGGGTCCAGAAAGGTCCAGAATTTAAAACCCAGTGTCCAAACATGCAAGCTGTCTCTTGCACAAATTTGTAACTGAATTACTAGCTTTGCCTGTATTAGTTTGAGCATAAAAGTGTCACAACCTTTAAAGAGTATGATTAATCAACCCTATCAGAAGAGCTCCAGTATTAGAGAGCTTTGTAATACATGGCAAATCTTTTTGTTCTGATAACTGTACTTCTATTATTTTACCTGGGTGTAAATCCTGTGAATATTAACATCTTCATAGACATTTAAAATGGTTTAAAGAAAGAGAGAAAACACTTTTGAATGATGAAAGGCTATAGGTCTTTATTTTTGAAACCATTCAACAGGGTCTATAAACATATACCTCACCTTTACCACCACATAATGCCATATTTCAGTGTTTTAGTGGGATAATGCACTGTCTCTCTAAAGAGCTAGTGGAAATGAAACATTTAGCAACAACAGCATGGGTCTTATTCGGTGACTAATTTGCATTAATTTGTTAATAACATCTCAAGGAAGCATAGCATCATTTTCGCTTTCATTGACAAATCATTCCCAAATATACTTGTAGAAAGTGAGGTATAGGTTGTAAGAAAATGTTTTACATCTTAAGGTTCAGAATTAGAGTTTCATAAGGAGAAATTTACTGCTGGATTCCTTGAAGACATGAAAAATGTGAAATGGTGGCTGTCACGGTAGTGATTAAAAGACAGAAATTTAGCTCTGTCCTGGCCCAAACCAGGACATTACTGCATTTGCAATGGTCACTTTTCCAAGGTCCACTGTAAACTCTACTTTTATACACTTGGAAAGCAAATTCCCTATAAGCTAAAATAAGTAACCGGGAGCAACATATTTAAGTGTAAGGTAGGTAAAAAAGTGTAAGGTAGTTTTGACAGGTAAAAGACAGGTAAAATGCTAGTTTTGGAGGGAATTTTGGGAATTACTTAGTGTGATCAGAATCTCACAACTTGGGGTTAGCAATATTAGTAGAAAGCTACTCCATAACGAGGAAGAAAGGGAAAAAGTTATTTTCAAGGTGCACAGCTAATTGACAGCTAATTTACTGGATATGAGATGTATGGAATTTGCAAGAATGCTGTTTTTGCATCCCCCCCTCTCTTTTTTTTTAGTGTGTGGGTGCATGCATGTGTATGTACATATCTGTTTCTAGTGAATTTTTCTTTATATAGAAGAAGTGTAACTGTAGATGACATGATCCTATCTTCCACCTGCTTTTAGCCTGCATTGGACAAAAGAGAGCAGATGAACCTTTGGCCTGATTCAAATGAGTTTCCATGAAATGTCTGTAAATAAGGCAGCTGAAATTCCTTATTTCAAAAGGAAATAAACTATGCAAAAGGAAAGAGCTGCTTGGTTTCTGCCTTCATGCAGTGTTCTCTTCCTTCCTTCCTTGCTGAGTGTTCCCAGTCACCCAGACACCAGTGTGTTTCAGGCTGTTGTTTGCTCTGAAGCAAATGCAATCAGTTCTCAAAGGAGCTGTGCACAGAGTAGGGGTGCATGGCTGGGAGGGGTGAAGAGGAAAAGTAACAGTAGAGAAAGGGATAAGAAGAAAAATATCTGGTCCTCTGAAAGCAGCAGGTGCTTACCAGTCTGGTAAAGCCCAGCTTTACTTGGCTATAAAATGACCTTTGTAGTCTACAGTTTTTCCAACCTTCTGCCATCAGCAACTGGATTCCCCAGCCCCTCCATGGGGTCTCCAGCTCCTCCACCCCTTTGCTCAGCCCTGTCAGTGTGCTGATGTTTGATACTGGCAACAGTTTAAACCCTGAAGCAATGCAATGAGTGAAAAACCCAACACATGCTGGAGCCAGGAAAAAATAAAGGCTAATGGCAAAGAGAAGATCATGGCAATCAGCTTTTAGATAAGCTGAGGCTAGTGAAGAACTAGAGGGTAAGTACCTCCAGAGCAGCTGATCTTGCAGATTACATGGCTGCTGAAAGAAGCACATCCTCCCTTTCCCAGGCTTGTTTTCAGCCTGATGTTGGCAGTAGAATTTGTATGATAAACTAGATAGGAGAGCCGATATGGCTGAAAAAAAAGCATTTTTTTCCCTCTCTTGGATCAGTTTCATCAAGACCAGTGCTACTGCTGAAAGAAATTTGTATTGAACTGTGGCTTAACTTGGAGGCAAAAGGAAAAATTTCTCTTAAAAAAAAGTCTTGGAAACTGGCTGATGGAAGAAGATAGGAAAGGCAGATCAGGAAAGTCAGAAGCAAGGGTGAGCGAAACAAAATTGTGTAGTACAAAGTCTAATTAGGAACTAATAAGATTTTTCTGTTATAAGCTGGGAGTTGTAATTGGAAGTGTCAGAGGAAGAGAGAGATCTGGCTTTATTAGTCTCCGGGTGACTAAAGCCATAAATGTGACATGGCAATGAAAAAAAGACAAGTGTAAAGATATACCAGGATGTATTACAGAATTTTCAGGAGTGCAAAGAAAATACTAAAGGCAATTACATGATACTAGCAGGATCTCATCTGGAATTCTGTTTGTAGTTTTGGTCACTTGTGAATCGAAACATGAATTCCAAAGAGGTGCTGGCTCTGTTCTTTGTCCTGATACTAGAAAGCAACTTGACCATTTTCTCAAATGGAATACATAAAAGGAAAGTAATTGTGAAAGCTGGAACCTAGACTCAAAAGGCTGTGTCTTTCTAAATTAAAGATTTTTTGTACTCCCCAGTATCAGAAATGCTGGAAAGTGGAGGTAAGGTGGGAGGAACTAGAAACATGTCTCATTCATTAGAGAAAAGCAATTGGTTATACTTCTAATTATTATTTTAATGAGGCTGAGCTTTGTTTCCTAAGGCGAGAAAGACAGATTTACTGAGTAAATGTTGTATATTGAAGTAATTCCTCTCTTAATCCTTTAAAGCACATGCAGGCTATATGAGATGAGGTTATGTACAATAAAAGTCTCTTCTTTAAGGGCTGTAAACAAATATTCAATTGTTCAGTAGCTCATATCATCTATACAACTGGTAAGATAAACAATGTATCTGTTTTCAATTAATAATTACAGTTAGACACAAAAATAGATGGAAAAGCTTGTTCCCTTTGATGTCTTCTGCTTTTTTTTAGTTGATTACACCTCTACACACAAGAATAAGTCTTTTCTGTGTTTTTTGCATTGGTGATAGAGATGCTGGCATTTTTTCATTAAAAGAAAGATAAGATAGCAGTGATAACTAAATGACTTCCTCCTGAAGATAGGTGTGTGAACTGCTGCTTTCAGAGAACAGACCAGTGTAAAGAGCATATATAGGACATAACAGTCCCCTGAAATCTTTCTTACAAAGGCAAAGATGGCATGGTTTTCTGCATTTCAAAGTTTCTGCCAAATCATGCATACTCTAAGCTTTTATTTATAATAAAAATGTGCTTCTCAAACTCATTTTTATAAACATACAGTAATTCCAACATGCATCATTGCATCTTCATCAGTACAGCTCTGCAGAGAAAAATCTATACCAAATAAGTTCAGAGCCAGCTTCAGGTGTGACTTTCAACGAATATGAAAATCATTAATTCCTATAATTGCTAAGTACACCCAGTTGTTTTTTCTGTTAAATGCTAGAGAATTGCAATGCATCAATTCTCTAAGCACTCTCTATTTGAACCTTTTTGTGCACAAAAAGGGATGATACATAGTTTTATCTGGCCCTGCCTCCCCAAAGCACTTGGGCTCAATATAAGGAAGTATTCCTAGCCAAGAGATCCCTTTAGCACATGCTTAAATGCTTTGCTGAAGCATGGCCAATTAGAGCAGATTTCCAACATCTCATGTCAGGAGCAATAGTCTGCTCTCATTTGCATTCATCTACCTTCACTTCAGTTAGGTCAGTTTAATGCAATTTCTGCTACAAATCTAGCATGCAGTTAGGAGTCTTTTGCAAAGCAGCTCTTTAACTCATAAACTGGATCACTGCATGCTTTCTCTGTTTAGTTCAGGACCCTAGTCTTCATTTTTGACCTCTGTGGTTACAGTAATAGTCATCTAGCTACTGATGTAAAATACCTTTAAAATGTGTGGACAGAGTGTGTCTGGGTGACCAAGGCTGTTTAACTTTTTTCCCCCTTACTACAATGCATTTAAATTTGTAAAATATTATTGGAGATGTCTTTCTGTATTTAAAATGTATTTTGGCAGCACAGCAAAGTTCGTTTCTGAAGAGCATCAGTTTATGATAAGCATTTAAAAAACCTCTGAGCTAACTGTTTCATTAAACATCAGTGCTGACCAATCCTGTGTTTCTGAAGGATAGATAGAGAGGTGGGTCCACCCCAGAATGAGTTCTGTCTCACAAGTCCATAGTGGCAATGAAAGATAATATTGTCCATAACATGTTTAAGTATAGTAAACCCTTTGTATGCATATTAAGGGTTCATTTATTAGCACATAAATGCAAATATTACTCTCTGTGGACAGAGGCTTAAAGCCTGGCCTTGGGAATAATTTGATCAGAATAATATTTGTGTAGTGTTCATCTTTTGTTGTGTGTTTTCAGTATTGTGCTGGTCACTGTTGATTGTTAGAGAGATTTTGGTTCATTAGATTAACAAACTAAAGCTATGTCATACCAAAAATGCTGAATAATTAGTAGTTTGTTAGTAATAATTTAAATGGTTTTGTTTTTAACTTGTGAACATTCTTTTACTTGTTTCTCTTATAAGCAGTAGTATACTGGAGTAGATGAAAAAGTGAGTGTCCACAATAGCTTGCTTGGCTTTCTTACCTTTTAAATTTTCTGACTGCGATCAAGAACACTGTATGATCTGTGTGACATTTAATTCTAACTGCAGCATTCACACTAGCATTAAGTAAGGAATAAAGATGATGATATTAATTTCAAGACAGGATAATAGGTATGGACTTGAATATGGGCTTCTGTATCAACAGTGGACTTCCTATGTTGTCTCTGTCTTCTCCTGTTAGCCCTCGTCTGTTTAAGCACTATAGGTATAGGCTTATTGACTGTAACATGCCAGAAATCATAATAGTAATGATAAAATAATTGAATTTTGTCATTATTTATCAGAAGCAGTCCACAAAAGCAATCTACATATTTTAGGGTCAAAAAGTGGGACTCAAGCTTGAGGACCCTCAAGCTGTGTACATCACACAGCAGTCTTCAGAGCTCCTTACCACTGCAAATCACTTTTCCTCATTCCTCCTTTGATTCCACTCCCAGACACTCACAGTTTTCACAGATCTTCTTTCTGCAGTCCTTGGCCTTCCTTGTTGTCAATTTTTTCTCATGTAGGGTCTTCTAATTTTAGTCTTCTAATGTTACTGTTACCCTTCAAATTGAGGACTTTGCATTCTCAGTCTCCTGTGAAACATCAGAAAGTCCCTTTTGGCCATCACGTCAGCCAATATATTCCCCAAATTCATATGGTACTTTGGAATGATGCACTGCCATAAAGTGTTCTGATAGTACTGATCACACCTATCAGAAACAAAGTAGAGCCACAATGATTTGGCTCATCTTTAAGCATTAAATTCTGTCAAATTATTTTGTTATGTGTATGTGAGAAAGCAATATTCTGATACAAATTGTAGCTGAAGCACTCAACTTATGTCATAATAGTTTCTTTTTTTTTGTTGGAAGTGGTTTGATTTAGCTTCAGGAATGCTGGCCTATATATCTTTGCCCAGTAGTGTGAGAAAGGGGTCTTAAATGAATGCTAATTTTTTTTCTAGTTTGTCTGCACAACTCACACATGTAAAATTTTATAGTGATGTTTTCATTAATTGTCTTTCTTTTGAACGTAAAACCACTGGAAATTACTTGTGACTGGGTTGACACCATGAATTAGAAAGGACATGAATTTAATCTCTCACAGAGACAGCTGTGTCTGGTATTTTAATATGGTTTTGGAGAGAAACAAAGGAAGGCTAATTAATGTGTTTATGTAAATTCTGCAGATTACAGTGTTTAGCTACAGTCAGTTCTTCTTTACCATGGAAGGAAATTGTAGTTGTCCTGTCCATGTCTGTTTCAGTGATTTAAGGCCTACCCAAACAAATAATTAAAAAATGTGAACGCTCTGGTTGCTAAAGAAAAAAAGCAATTAAACAACAGGCTGATGAGAAGAAGCTTCTGACAAAATAATTTCATTCTAAATAAAGAAAGATTTCCATTTAGATGGTGCTAGGTAACCAATTTGCAAAATACAGTGCCACTTTACCATGCCCATAGAACAATAAAGTTTGTTCTGTGGCTACTGAAAAAAAAACCTCTTCAGGTTAATAACACTGATAAATGTGGATGTAACACTGAGAAGCATACTTAGATTTATGGTAGCTTTTGCCTTCTCTACTTGTTCAAAGATTTTTTCCCACTCTCAGAGTTCTGGCAGTGGAAGTAACAAAGGCTGAGCCATTGGGAATAGGACTTCAGTGATAATTGCTGCATAATTGCTACCAAGCTCAGCACACTTAGAGAACAGGTCAAATGTCCTTATGAAGACCCTGTGATATATGAGCTGTTGCTCATGTCTTAATCAATTTGGACTTAACTGTTTAATCTGTAATATAGAAATAATATTTTCTTTCAGTTTTATTTCTCTGCAAATTGGTTTCTAAGATGTGTAAAATTTTGAGCATTCTTACTATGTTATTCCTGGTCTAGCTTTTGTTAAAATCAATGCTAAATGAATGATCGTAAACAATTATAATGTCATAGGGAAAGGAAAATATGAAATGTAAATCATTAAGTTCTAAGGTTCATATTTTTGTAGGATTCAAATGGAAAAATTAGGCTGCAGAAACTCTGTAAAAGCCAAGAAAAGTCTCAAAAGAAACTTCTACAAAGATGGTGGTAGAAATTATACTATGGATTTCTTAAGACAAATATTTATACCATAAGAGTAATCATATAAAAGATTAAGAGATATAAAGGAAATAATTTTTAAAGCTTCCTTTGGGTCAAGTTTGGCACACATTTATGGGCAATTACAATAAAATTCAAATCAGTTAAATATTTTCCTACATTTTTATATAATGCTTGAGTTTCATTACAAAGCAGCAGTTTAGGTTAGCTTGCATTTGAGAATACCAAAGTGGAGTTGATAATTTGTGTCTCTTACAGTAGAGGCAGAGCATACCATGTTTTATTTTGTTCCTAAATGTACCCTCCATTGAAATCATCTTTCTAAGCATGATTTCACTACTTGGTTAATGGTGGGATGTATTTCATCTCCAGGCAGCATTTCTGGATTTATTGTAGTCATTTGATTCCTTTGCTGATATACCACGCTTAATGTCCTATTTTTACTGTCTTATCCTGTTTTACATTCCAAAATTCTTCAATATCCATACAATAATTCACTACTGTTCAAAGGCAGAGAACTGACAAGAACTAGTTCTTCTGTCTGGATAAGTTATGACTTACTCCTTTCCAATAGGTAATATTTCATTAGTGTTTACTGGAGTGGGGAATCCCAGGTTTCAAGCTATTTTACTATACTCCAGTGAAGCTATCCTTTGGACTTTGTTAAAAGTGCATTCAGACTGCCTTAATTTCACTAAAAGTGAAAAAAAAAAGTGCTGTTGCACTCTGCATATGTGAATAACATGGGAGTGGTGATGTGTTACTTCATCATGACAGAAGGCTCAGCCTTACTGGGACATCCTTGGGAATGGGGGCACTTTGGCTGCCAGTTGAAATTAGACCAAAGGAAGAACCAAAGCTTGCAAGGAGGAGAAATTTCCTTTTTGCAGAGTATTACGTTTTTATGAAGTGAAAAATCAATATGTAGAGGTACGTTAATTTTATGGCATGTTAAAACACTGGAGGAGTGAGAGAGCTTGACTTCATGCAGCCTTGGTTGGAGTGAAGTAAAGTCCTCAGAGCTGTAGTCCTCAGAGCTGCTCCTTTCCCAGGTGCCATATTTAGGTTTTGCCTATTACTGCAAATTGCCACTTCATTGATTCTTGCTGATACTAAAGGTCCATAGATGACATCTCATTTCACTCTAAAATAGAAATGTCTTTAGATCATGTAACAGCAGAAGCTATAAAGATTTTTAGTTTTGGATACAAATGAAGACATTATTAAGTAGAATTTAAGTGTTCTTAGCTTCCCTAGATTACAATAACGTAGTTACTCACTTTCATTACTGCCTGAAATCCAGGAATATTTAATTAGATGTAAGATTAGTCATACATTGGATCAATAGATGGCAATTTTCATATTTGGATAAACCATGTGTTTTCTGTCAGATAAAGACTGGGTTGTTTGGACTTAGCTTTATAGCAGGTAATTTGCAATTTATCTATCAGCCTGATACTGTACAGGGTCTGTTTCAGAGATAGTTGCTGTTGGGCATTTTTTTACCTATGTAATATGAGAGATCTCCAGAATTCTGCACTGGATTAAAAATGTAATTGATACTAACTTCTAGCAGGCTTGAGCTATGACACAGAACTTTTAAATGGCTATTGTAACTGTTTGACTGACAGAAAAGCTTGTTGGAATATTTTTTTAAAGAAAGAAGATACTCTAATATGGTCTAATGTGACTATTAGTAGTGAATGCTTCTTGAAGAAGAAAAAGAAGTCACATTGTCAGGTGTCTCTAAGAACTCTTAGCTACTTATTAGGTATGCACACATATATTCTGCTTTTGGCTAAGTAGTAAGAATACATAGAAATTGTATAAAAAGATTGTCCTCCTGCTCTGTCCAAATGACGTATTCCTGTGTTATACCATTTTGTATATAAATATGGAAAATGTGTATCTTGATTTCTGTGTTTGTATGTCTAATAATTCTGTGTTTATTCTTTAGATTCACACACATATATACACACTTGCTGATACTTACAGACTTTTTGTTGGTTTAGAATTAATTGCTACGGTTGTTATGACTTCACTAAATGAACCATAGGAACCAGGACTGCCTGACCTCCTGAGGTTGCTTCTAGTACAGCAGCCTCTCATCAATGTAGAATCAGCTCTGTCTGCATTATATCTGACAGTTTTCTGCCTTTTCTTAATAGGTTACAGTGACTGAGTAGTTTAAACTAGACTGAATTTTCTGAATTTGCTTATGTGATAGCATGAGTCAGTACCAAAAGTCTAAATTAATCATTTTTTTTTTTTTTTTTTTTTTTTTTTTATTCTTTCTTACTAGTTGCTGTTAACAATTAAAAGTGAGATTACACTTGTTGCATACTGACAATAAACAAAAAAAGAAAAAATTGTCTTTTTTGATAAAATCCAGACTGTTTCATTATGGAGATAGTTTACAATTCACCATTGGTAGGTGCATTGCAATATGTATCCATTAGACACAGATTCCCATTCTTGCCTGGTACAAATCAAGACATTTCATACCAGACTATAGAGGCAATGGCATCCAGACATACATAAATAAATATCCCAAAGGGTTGTGGAGGATGGTCCTATGATGAACAGAAGTGAGGATAATTACATTTTTTTTTCAAGAGGGAAACACCAAATACACATTTATATTAGACACTAATATATTTATGTGTTTATGTTTATATATGTGTATTTAAAGTAATGCTTAAATTATGTGTTCCAATGGTATGCATGTTCAAAATATATTTATATATGATCTGCCTATATTTCATTTTAATAAAGTGAATGTTTATATGTGAGCTAAGAGAATATGAGAGGATTGAGGAAAATTACCTATGATGTACTTTGCATATAGAAAGACCACAGACAGGAGAGAATATATCCTAGAATCACAGAATCATATGATAATTTTCCCCACTGCATGGGAAAACCTCCCACTATACCAGGTTGCTCAAAGCCCCATCCAATGTGGACTTAAACACTTCCAGGGAGGGGGAATCCAGAGCTTCCTTGGGGAACATGTTCCTGATATCTAATTTAAATCTAGCTTCTTTCAGCTTAAACCTCTTCTCTCCTTGTCCTGTTACTACCTGCCTTTTTAAAAGTCCCCCCCCCAGCTTTCCTGTAGCCCCTTCAGGTGCTGGAAGGCTCCTCTAAGATCTCCTTGGAGCCTTCTCTTCTTCAGGCTGAACAATCCCAACTCTCTCAGCCTGTCTTCATAGAAGAGGTGCTCCATCTCTTTTATCATCTTTGTGGCCCTCCTCTGGATTTGCTTCAAGACCTCTCTGTCCTCTTGTCCTGGGGGCTCCAGAACTCACCACGGTGCTCCAGGTGGGGTCTCACAAGAGCAGAGTAGGAGGGGAGAATCACCTCCCAGTATAGGATATTCAGTAGGGCGTTGCCTGGTAAAAGACAGAAAATGTAGGTTGAATTTTGGAAAAAGATTCTTTAGAAATGCATGTTAAGGGAAATAATCTCCCAACAGGCATGGTAAAAGTCCTATTGCTTAGAACATTGAAAACTTACTTGATTGGTGAAATACTAGAAAAACTTACAATGGAGAACAATCTTGGTCTAGTGCAGAGGCAGAATAGTTGGCCTGTTAGAATATCTTTTTTTTTTTTATAATACAAATGATTCTATTTTTTCTATTCAGATTTTAATCACCTAATTTCAAAAAGTCCTGTTCTATAGACACTATTCTGAAAGAGTGTACTGGGAAAAGGAACTAATGCAGAAAAAAGACAGAATTCATTTAATGTGCATTAATCAAATGTGCGCTCAGTATTCTGGTACATCCCCAACACTGTTACCCTCCCTACATAGAGACAAAGATTGTAAGATGGGGAACAGGAAAAAATGATTTATGTACAGAATATATTACATTGCTTTAAATTGAGTTAGATCCTTAGTAGGCATTTTCATGAGCCTTTCATACAGACATTTTAATGGAAGTCACTGGGACTTAATTTGAAAAAAGACACTAAGGGGATTGTACAAAGACTATCTGAATTCAGGCTGTGATTCAGTAAGAAATTAATCCAATTTATTTACAGTTAAGCAGATGAGAATTTGAACTGATTTCATTAGGTCAATAAATTGTTGATGTGAGGTGGGTATTTGGATACATCGGGGCCCACTAGCCATTGCTGAGACCTGGTAAGATGTTTAATACAGTACTGGTACTTTCATTATATTTGGGAAAAGTGCAAAAATAGGTTTGAAGTAGGCATCTCTTCTACCTTTTCAGAAGACTGTTTTCATACTTATTTGCAATAGGATCACTATTCAATTTCATTGCACTTACCCTGGAAAATCAGCTCAACCTTTGCCTTTGAGTTCTCCTAAGTGTTCCTCTGTGCTATCTGGCATACTATAGGTGAGAGGAAAAAGTAATGCTTCAAGTTAGAGCACAGGTAGTTTCAACAAAAGTATAGTCCAATTATGTTTGCCACATAATTTGATTTAGCCATTTGATCAAATAATTCAGTCTCTGTAGAGAATGACATTTTAGAATGGCTGGTCAGTGAATAAATGCCTTAGAAAATGGCAGAAAAATCACACTGGGACATTTTAGATGTCTTTTGCTCCTAATAGAATTCCATGTGAGTAATTGGGTTAGAATCAGCTTCTGAACCTCAGAGGGTATTTCTCTAAGCTGGTCAGCAGATTTGATTCTGTGTCTACTGCAGAGTTTCATCTAGAACCAGCACTAAAAATTGAGTCCTTATAGGTGGTCCTCCTTAACTCAGCAATAGCTAATAAAATCTTCCTTGAGATGTCACAAAGACACTGTTGTACCTCACTCTCTAAGTTTAAGAATTATCTGTTTTTTAAAAAAATGTTTTATTTTGCTCACTTACTACAGCTTAATTAACAGACATAGTAATTAGCAGTAGGTTAGGCACTGGGAAAAAAAAAAAGTTTACCACTCAGTTTCATCCTTTAGTGTGCATAAATAGACTAGCAGAGGAGTTCTCATATTCTTTTGTGGTTAGTGACTGTTCTGTCACTGATGAGTTGTTTTGGGGTTTTTTTGGGCTGAATTACGTTACTCTTAAGCATAAGTGAGCCCTTGAATGTTAAGAATTGTAAATGCAGCTATTCTGCTTCAGAAATGTATTTGACTAGCAGTAATTCCATATTGGCACGTGGCTATTCTTGCTAGTGCTGCCTTTGGATTGCATTCAAGCTTAAAGGGACAGCAGGTAAAACTTTACTGGGAATTGCAATGTGTTTGCTTATAGCCAAGTGAAATGACTTTGAGAATTCCAGAGCAGAAATCAAGATTAATTTCTGGGTGTGAATAGCTAGGTGATCCTGTATTAAAATCCTGTAACATTAAAAAAGAAGATGTTAATGCTCCTGATAAGAAGGAGTTTTTTATGATAATGGATGCATTCTACTAAGTAGATAATTAAAAGTATAATTTAAAATATGAATAGTTCTTTCTGATATTTGGGTGATTTTCAAGGAGCAGTGGTTTCTGCATGCAAAATAAAACTGGACTAGAGTAGAATTTCACTTAAAACTCTACAGTGAAAACATTGGATGAGTATTAGAACCCAATGCACTAGTTAATCATCACATAGAGAATTGAAAAGGTTAAAGAGTCTTTAGGGTAAAGTTAAAATATAATTGGACTATTTCAAATGAAGACATATAAGCATTGCTACAGACTCATGGAGAAAAGTTGCAGTGAAGCAGGAAACAGGAATTCTTATTTCAAATTTCTGTAATATGTTTGAAGATAATAAAGACTTCAGAGCTAGAGTATGCTAATAATTTGACCCAGACTAGCCACAATAATCTTGAAGTGCACGTGGTAATTATATATGAGCATAATCAAAGTCATTCATAATGCAGACAGTTCTTTCCTTGGTGGAAAAGCATCCCTTGGGGGACTATGCATAGTTCTTTATGACTTAAAGGAAGAGTGGTGAAGATGTATAAATATTATTAGACTGAAGAAATTTGAATACTGTTATTGATATATGCATACATCTATGAAAAGTTTAATTAAATTCTAAACATATTATTATTGCTAGTCTTGTGATTGAAACACAGTAGCTGATCTACATATTGCAGCAGCCTCCACTGAAAGTTTTGAAGTGCCTCTTTGGTCTTCTTTGCCAAACTAAAAATAATATATCTACTAACTCTCATGCTCACAATGTTTTACTTCTCTCACCTGGATAGTAACTGACTAGTGCAGCCCAGAAATAGTCTTTCACAACTGCAAAATAAATGTATTCCTTGTACTGTTAGTTGTAGGTACTTATGGCAACAGCAAAATATATTTAACCTCATGCCTACAATCTGGTATTTTTCTGGTAGACAAATCTATCCCTTAGTCAATGGTGGTTTGGCACCGAGAATGAGTGTGAATGAGTCTATGACTGAAGAAGAGGTTTCTTGGATTCAGGATATTCAGTTCAGCCAGCTTGTGTGACTCAAAGTTGCAGTGGGTAAGTTTGAACTGACAGATGCCTAATTTGCATTTCCTTTAATGTTTATGTATTTTCCTGAAGGTATTTTTGGTAGCATGTAAATAAAATTGTCAAGATGTTTCTTGCTAAGTACATTCAGAACTCTTAAGCTGCTGGCATACAGTATAGTGTCTCAGTGCATATTCATATGTTAACAGATAATCTTGTGTGAGAGGGGTTCCATGTACTTGCCCTTTATTTTAAGACATAAATAAAAACAATAGAGTATGTTTTTTTGCACTGTTGTTCTTAGCAAAGTTTCTAAGAAGTGTAATACCTGCTACAAATATCTGGCATCAGTGTCCTAGCACAGACTAGTAGGGGTGTAGCTGGAAAGCCTCAGTGATGCTAAGCCATTACAATATGCACTTTCTATTATCATCATCAGACAGCTCTGTGAGTTTCTCCATTTCAAAAAACCCTGGGTATTGTCTTCAGGTGTATTGTAAATTTACAGGCAGGAAATCAAGAGTCTTGGGATAAAAGTTATTCATTTTCATTTTTCTTGAGTGTGAATAAATATCACTTGCCTGTGTATTCTCGTCTTCAAAAACAGAAAAAAAATTTTCATAAATAAGGCCTGGATGTAACGCACAATTTAGCCAGAATGAGAGTATCAACACATACTTCAGATTTTCTCTGAATGAATGCTAGTTTAGTTGAACTGAAGATGTGTGTTAATTTACAGCTTAATTAATTTGCAAGCTGTGTGTTAAATTACAATTTAGCAACCTCATTAACTCTATATAGCTATGTAAAATTTACTATTTTAGAAAAAAAATTAAACTATTTTAGTAAAATCATGCTTTTTAGTCTAGATCACCACTGATGTAGGTTCATGCAGAACTGGCACAAAGATGCTCACATTTACAGTAGATTGAATATGATTTATTTCTTTATTTTTCAGGTACCTATTTAAAGAAAAGATAGGTACCTACTTAAGGTACCTATCTAACTTAAGGCTTTGGATAATGCTGATTATTTGTCATTTAAGGCCTGAATGTTTCCTGGTGATTTTGTCTTTCTTCACCAGTTTAAGCAGGCTCTTGAAATTGTTGTTCTTAAAAATCTTTAAAAATTTTTTTATAATAAAAATAGTACAAGTACCTGTTGCTCTTGAAACATTTCCTATCTATTTAATTTTATGTACTTGGCAAATAAAGGAACTTTGAAAATGAACTGAAAAATAGCATTTTCTTTTAAATGAATATGCAAAGACCAAATTAGCTCAGTGTAAAGCTCTTCAAATCTTTGCACATAAAGATTAAAACACCTGTGCTTACTGCAGCCACATTTGTAGACATGTTTGTAGAACTTGTATGTTAAATTGAAGCCTTGTGCCTGGTTTTTGGAAACACTACTCTTCTTCAGGTATAAAGCTATCTTTATTTTGACATGATCCTCTGAAGGTTGAAAGAAGTGTAGTTTCTTATTTTCAGAAATTTATACTATAATAAAGTATAATTTTTTCACTTGTTTCCTTTGAATTATGCAATATTTTGTTGTAGAAAAAGGTTTCCAGAGGTAAGAAAAGAGTAATAAGTTTATAACAAGTTCATTCTTAGTCAAGTGCTTTGAACCCTGAAACTATCAAATCATCCCAGTCCTTAAAAAAGTTAATTTGATAATTAGTGGGAAATATAGGAATGGCAGAAGACTTAGCAACATTACAGTCTTAATACAAATAGTTTGAGGTTATACAAAAGTAACTGAAGAATTATCATGATTTCTGCAAACACAAACCCAGAAATGCTTCCATATTTTCTAAACGCGTTAAAGAGAGGACATCAGAATCTATTTATGCTGTAAATGTTATTTCACAGTTCAATCAGTTATCTTGCTCTGTAATAAGACCCTGAAATTAAAATGACCCCTCTTTGCAGAGTGTAACTGTAGGATTCCTTTTACTAGAGGTTGTCTTGATTTAATCTTACTCTTACAGAAAATGATATCCAACTAATGCCTCTGAAGTGGGGTTTTATATCATCCGAGATTCTCTTGTGAAATTAATGTCTTCTGCTTCCGTCCTCAAATACATCTCCAATTTCATATAGTTTTTCTTTTCTTCTGTGATTTTTCAGTATCCTTCTGCTGGTACTGTAAATCATCTGAAATACATGCATCTGATACAGCACATATTTACAAAACACAACAGACCCACCCAGATTTGAAAATGTCAGGAATGTGATTAATGTTCTGAGCTATGTGTAGCAGTTGAGGATATCTTAGTCTTATAAAGCAACCAACAGCTTGATCAAAAAACCCAGCTTCCAGCAGAGCAGTGCAATGACTGCAAATGTTAATTAAATTTTCCAGTGCTAAAAAACAACTAATTTTCAGTCTGACTCAACACAGGCAACATTGTTCTTATCTGAAAGCCAACTGCTTCCTACCTGTAAGTATTCATCAATGGCCCCTTTTACTTGCTCTTTGTGTGTACTTTTTCCTTCAGAAATCAGTCTCACATGAGTAGAAGTTTAAAAATATGTTTCTTTTTAACTGTAAAACCTGTATTTTTCATTTGAGAAGACTGTTTCTTTGTCTAGATTGTAAAATAATCACAAGTTTCTTTTTGATTTTTATTCTTTATAAAATTTATAAAATATAGCTTATTCTGACTTAAAATTTATTTTTTTGAAGTTTGTTTGTTTGAAATTATTAGGAGGTTATATCTCCAAATTTTTTGGAGCTACTACAAACATTTGCAGCTACTAACATGATAAATCTCTGATTATGGACTTTTAACATAAAGACATTTGTAAATGTTTGCAGCTTTTTTTTATTTTTTCTTTTGTGAGAATACAGAGTTCTTCTTGTCTTGGAATTAGAGTCCTCAAGCTTTATTTTTCTGTCAGATTTCAGAATCAGGTCTGAACTTGCATTTCTTGGGGTTTACTTACCTCTAAAATCTGTTGTCTTATATCTACCCCCAGCCATATTTTTTCCATGTTTTACACTGAAGAGTAAAATGAAGTGGAGATGTAGACCTGTACTTGGAGTACTATTTATTTAGTGGAACCTATGATCCTGGGTATCTTAAGATTAATTTAATTTTTCTTGAATACATCAGTTATGTTGTCACCATTTATTTGTATTTGGACAACCTGCAATAAAGAGCTAGTAAGGTACAAGGAAGAGAAATCATGGTAAAAATGGAATAGTGAATGTGAATGATTGCTCCATAAAGATTTTTTCTGTTTACATTATGGATTTGATGGAGAGAGGTGGGTTTTTTTTTTTTTTTTTCATTATAGTATATAGTGGGATCTGATGAGAAGAAATGTAACCATTCAAAAATGTTTTCTTGAAATTATAGGTTAGATTAATCCGGTTTAGTTCAGTGACAGCTTCTGTAATAGCAGATGTTTCTTGTGAACAGATGCTCCTCGTTGGAGTTTTAGAAGGGCTCAACTCTTTGTCATTGCTGTAGTCTTGATTTGGAGAGTAGTCAGGTGTTGATAAAGATTGTTTGTACCCTACTACATAAAGCAAACAAATATTCATACTCAAATTCCAACTGTACTTTCGACTCAAGCCTCACTTTCAAATTGCTCAGTGACCTTTGCATTGTTAACCTTCCTTTCTTAGGAAACTGAATGATTGCAGAGATTGTCAAGTCATGATTTTAGCTCCTTTCTTCAGCTGAGCTTGACCAGCTGTGTTAGGGGCTGAGGTCTCTTTTGTCTTTAGTACAAGTGGAGCTGGCAATTTTCTTGCAGTTGACTCTTTAAGTGACAGCTCTAGGAAGAGGTTATTACATTCTTTGGCCTTTTCTCAGCACTCTCTTTAACAGTAGTCTTTCCTCTCTATTGAATGGCAGCTCAATATTTTCTTTGCCTTTCTCTCACTGCTGGTGTATTTACAGGACTTTTTAACATGTTAATCTTGTTTACTTTTTCTTTTTTGTTTTTAATAATGTGTGTTGGACATTGTTATTTTGTCACTGCTTGTTCTTTCTTGCTTTATTCTTGTTTAAGGTCAATGAAAGCTCAGATTTGGTGGAATTCCAGCCTTTTTCTCTATTGGCAAAAGCTACCATCTGACCTTTTCTTCTTCTTCACTTCTTTTCATCAAAATTTGTTTGCCTTCTTGAAGTCTTTTATTCTATTTAATTATTATTTTTTATTTATTTATTTTGCTGTTCATCTCTTCTCTTTTAAAGGAATGTGAATTCTGTAAATTAATCATCAGTTCCTTGGAGTTAAAATTTAGTCCAGGAGATAACTTCTTCCACTTCCTTTTTCTAGCTTTTAGTCAACTGTAGATGCAAAATACACATAATACTATATAATACTTGGCTAGCTACTGGGTGGCAAAAATCTTCATCCACTGCACCACACAAGTACTTATATTTATTTATTTTAAAAATTTTTATTATTATGACTGGTACAAAGTGTATTGCTGTATCCCATGAGCAGGCCCATACAAATTCCATACAAGAATTCTCCTAATTAAGGATTCACTGCCATTGAAACAACAGCAGGTAACAGCCTTAGTGACAGTGTTGGTAACAACAGCTGTTAGGTGTATGCTGGATCACGAACCTTACTTTGAAACTCTGACCAGTAAAACCGTGCTTAGAAAATGCCAGAAATGCTCTTTCAACAATTTTGATAGTTGTGGAAAAGTTATTTTCTTTGACATATAGAACATATTTTATAGAGATCTCGCTAGCGGATAAACACTTCTTTCTAGTGCCTCTCAGAAGCATACTTCCTCACTGAAATCAGTAGGTACTTCTGTGAAAATTCTCTGTGTTGAGCAGTACTCCAGCAAGAGCAGAAATTAGCTGCTTTCCTCCTCTGATTTAGGTGTGAAGGTGGTGTGCCTGTAATCACATCCCCTGCTTGACTCTCAGCTTGGAATATCTCAATAGTGTTGCTGTTGGTCACAGTTCATATTTCTATTCTATATTCCAGTAACACATCTCAATTCTCAGGTACTATGAGAAGAGCAAGTTTTTTTTTCATTCTTCTAGGATTTACTGCCATGGTTACTGATTTCCATGGTTATTACTACTTATCTTTCCACAGGGAATCAGGAAAAAGTGTGTCAAGTGGTCATTTCACATGGGCCACCAGACAGCCATCAGATGTCCTGGGTGAATCCACATTCCTCTCTTTAGTAGCATTTATAGTTTATGCCTGGACCATTAGCTACTGGTTGGTTTTCAAACATGATAGAATCCATTTGGCTTGCACTGTGTGTTACTGACACTGCTGTGAGACATGAAAGTGGGGACTTTTGTTGCTGGTTTGTCTCATGTGCCTTTAACCAACAACTTTGATCTCTGCCTATGCAAGGAGTGGATCATTGCATAAAATAGAAATGATCTGAGCCTGGTGCCAGGCTGTGACCTAGAAGCTGAAGAGCATAGCCTGCCATTACCTTTCCCTGGAGCTGTATAGTCCTGCTCAGGAATTGACTTTGACATTTGTCCTGTCTCTATAGATTAAGCAGTTTGCTGTTTGCTGCAGTCTCACCACCAGACACTAACATGCATTTTTGGTTTTCCTTCCTTGCCCTCAACCTTTATTTCTATCTAATAATTTAATAATAATTTATTTATGAAATATTTTTTGTGGGCTTTGTATGTCACATAATATAAGCACAATTGAAAATGCACTTTAAATGATCAATGTTGCTGTAGAAATAGAAAAATAAAGTGCTTTTGGTCTATGAAAGTATTGAAGTAGCTGATTCAATACAGCAAACCTTTAGTGGGAACATATTATTACTCATGATGTGGAAAAATAATCAAATACATGATAAATATTTAAAACCCATAGCTATCATAGGTGTTCCAAAGTGAAAATAAAGACACTGAAAACTTGTTTATTTCCATAACAAATGTGAATTCAGGTGTTTTCACAATAAATTCAAGACTTCTATTTTAGAGTTGTATTGGCTGAGTATCTGAAAGCATTATTATTTGACTATTGACTGTTACTGCTGTCAGTCCGTTTTCAAGCAATGTACTCATTGCACATGGATTCCCTTCACATATGTTTACTGACTTTAAAAAATAAGTTGGGATAGGCCCTGCAACACTGAGGTAGATAATTTAAACCTTTCTACACAATTCCCTTTGAAATGTTGATGTTTGCCAAAATACCATGGGCACGTCAATGACTTTCAGTTCATAGCCTCAAGTAATTTCCTGAACTAAAGTTGTGGTATATATATATAACTTTATACCCTACTTTTTGGTCTTAGTTTCTGCATTATCACTGTGAATGCATTTTACATATAGTTCTTTCCAGGTTAAACAGGTGTAGAGGAAATAGTCTTCAGATCCACAGTTTTTAAAGAATGGGGAAGAAAGGGGGACAAATGCTTTTTTTTTGCCAAGGAGATTGCTATATCAGTGGAACCTGAATGTCTTCAGAAAGGTCTTCATTAGCTATAATAAGATTCTTTAAGCTTCTCACCTGTTCTTTCTCAGGTCAGGAAAAAAAAAACCAAATGTGAAAACGTTTCATTCTTCTCCGTCCTTCCCCGCCTCAACCCCAAGTTATCTTTTACAGAGTCAGACTATTGTCACTGACTTCCCATTTTAGACTCTTCTTTGTCTTTCATGTTGGACATGCCTTTTACAACCTTTCTCTGCACAGCTTTTGCCACAGCAGCATGTCAAATAACAGGTGCAGTTCAAAAGTAAAGAAAAAAAATATTTCTAAATTGAGAATTATATTACTGATGCACTCCTGATCTTATAATCTTTAAAAAGGAAGAAAAACTGAGGAAGATTCCCTAAGTGAGTGAGATACCTGTGGGAAATTTGCAATAAGTACTTAATGCTTCCTCCTTTTTGGAAGAGTTTCTATTCAGTCACTTACAGCAATGTTTGGCGAGTACTGGAGATGGATTTTAAAATGCTCCTTTTGTGGGGGATTTTGTGATTAATTACTGGTGTTCGTTTATTTATGTATTCTTCAGAGGATAATTATTAAATAGATTGAAATGTGGTGATAACTCCACTATCTCTATGCTGATTGCAACAACTAGTTCATGAAATTTCCAGACCGAATACGTCCTAAAAATATTGTAACAATTTACGTGCTTTAATATTACTTGCTGGTACTGTTTATTATTTCAGAACTGTATGCAAAGTAGGGAGTAACTAGAAAGTAACTATTATAATAGTAGAAATAACATGTATATTATAGCTGGCAAAGTATTTTTCTGGTTTACAAGATGTACTTTGAGTCATATTCAGTAATTTATTATCAAACAATATTAAGCATTCATTTTTTTTCCCTTGGATGTTTTTTTATAATTGTGCAGCAAAGAAGATTATAGGAGATTAGAGAGTGGTTGTACAAATACTTTCATCAGCATTCTAGCTACTTATCACACATTTTTTCAAAGTTTTTGAGTTCCTGGCCTTTCAAATTTTTCACTTTAAAATTCATTAGCTATTAAAGCAGATGTCTTTAGCCATTCTATTGACTGCAGATCTCTGTACATTTCTCATTTGTTGTAGGTCTGTTAATTGAATTGACACTATTAATCTTAATGTAATCTCAATTATCATTCTGAATGTTTTCGAAAAAAAAAAGCTTTCATTTTCTCCAAAACTGCAATCTGTAATGTATTTGGGATTGTGCTTGAGGAGGAAAGGCATAAATGCTCTGTTCTTCACTGTTTCTTTTGAATTTGTTTCTTTTTCTTGGTCAGTGGAAGCAGAATGCCTGTGACCTTAGGCCTGCAGTAGTAATATACCTCTCTAAAAGAACTGCAAAATTGTCCACTTTGACTGGGAATTCCCTTTGGCCACCTTTCTTCCACTATCTTTTAGTGATTGAAAGTTCTGTCTCGCTGGGATAACCTGTATGAAATTTTCCTTATAAAGTCTGATACTCAAGTGGTCTAATTAAAACCAAGATTTATTAACAGCACAGAAGCTGCTCAAGATTAGAAGAAAAGAAGTGTTTTGCATAGCCTATCTAGCCTGACATTCTGTGAAGCTCATCTAGATAGCTCTCCCCAGAGTTTAGTTACAGTGAATAAAAATACTTTACATTTATAGAAAATCTTTTTTCTTTTTCTCTGACTTTCTTTTTAGGCACTCTAGCTGCAGAAATCTTTACTTTCAAGGGACTCAGGCTTTCTTTTTCTTCCTTCTATTCCACTCCTTTTCATTTGTGACCTTTCCTGTTGTGATTAATTTTCTAATTGTTGTATCAAGTCACTGTTGGTGTATTTATGCCTTCCAAAGACAGATCAACCTGTTCCTGGTGACAGAATTCAGCATCCTTTAAAGATGTTCAAAATAATGAAACAACAGATACGAGTGGGCATCTGGTCATGTCTGCAGTTTGGGCTGCCTGCAAAGCCCACCTCTCAGTCTCTGACAACTGAGTGGTCTTGATCAGAGAGTAAGGGAATGATTTAGTAGGGACAACTGGTGATCAAATCCCTACTGTTAAATGATAGCATTTTTGATGATGTTACTCACTGTTGCCAATAAGGCTCATTTTCTTTGCCAGCAAGGTTTCACTGAAAATAACACGTCCATAAAGAGTTGTTGCTATTTTATGCCTTCCAGAAGTTGGTTAAAGGCATCCACATATAATGGGATGTTACAGGATATTTCAGTATTTTTTTTCCCTATTTCTAGCACAGTGGTTTCATGAAGAATATTATATGGAGTGATACTATTCCACTAGAAGCCATGGTAAAATTCTGAACTGTCTGAAACTGAAGAACAGGATATGAAATCTTTTATCCAAATTAATTCACCTTGAAAATATTTTCTTCATGGTATTGAAGGGAAATGTTCAATCCAGATGTTCACAGAATAGATTCCCAAAATACTTTGTCCTTGTCTCAGGGTTATTCCTTAAAAGATACATTGTTTCTTAAACCCTGACAAGGATAAGTCAATTATATTCCTTGAGGAAGAGTATTGTGTATAGAAGGCCTGAAAAACAATTTTTAGAGAGCAGACAGAGAAAAGATCAATGAAATAAGAAAACAAGTTTCAGATGTCAAAATAAGCATAAAAGTAGACCAGTTAAGGAGACTTGTATCTCCAGATATTGCAATGCAGAGAGACGTTTTGTGGAGTCACTTCAAGTCATTTTATTGGGCATGTCTAGGAACTCTCTTTTGGAAATTTTAGTGGATTTGGTTCCTTTCACTGTCCTTAGAGGACAGAGCACTGGGCTGAGAGAGGAACTCCAGGAGCAGTCTGCAAATTCAGCAGCAGGAATGAGGCTGTTATTCATAAATATGTAGTATGTATGCTATAACAGCCTGGAAATGCTATATTATTGCTAATAACAGAGCCATATTTATATTTGGAAAAGAGGGATGTTTGAATTGTGCCTGAAATATATTGATAGTATTCCTCAATGGCAAACCATGGGGGAGAATGGGAAATTTTTGAGAAATGATTGCCTGAATGTTGGTTGAAGAATGATACCTTGTGCTGGTGTATGTAGATTCATGCATGTTTATGTTAACCTATTGGAAGCTTGTGACTTAGGTGTTATGCTTTTTTTCCAGCCAGTTATGCCCAATGCATATTCTTGCAGGTGGAATTCAGAGCTTCCAAGATAGGTATTGAGGAATCTGACAGTGAAATAGTATCCCTGAAGGTCTAGGTGTCACATATCAAAAGGTGATACAAAATGTCTCATTTGATGCTCATTGTCATTCATGCAGTTTTCATGAACTCTTACATATTTTAGTGAATGTTCACGTAGTGTGGTCAGTGGAGAAATGTGAGGTATTCATGAATATACATGCATATTTAACAGCTACTCCCAAGGGTATCTTCCTATCCTGGTAAATGGTGTTTCACTATCCAGCCCCTGTACTTGTGAAACAAATTGTGTCAGATTTGGCAGTGAGACTGCACAAAAGTTAATTCTAGAGGCTGGATAGATGCTTTGCATTTCAATCACAGCAACGTGCACAGTTCTCTCTAAATAGTGCACAGCCAACATTTCATTAGAGTTTTATCCATGGGACACATTTTTCACTTTTGTCATCAATCTGGTAACTACCTTCTGTTCTTTCTTCCATAGAAGCCTTCTTAGCTAGATCCTGTGGAGTAACTGTTTTGTGCCAAACACCTTGTACCATCTGGCCTTGAAGACAGTTTATTCAGTCCAAGTGGACTTGTGTTAGGTCAAGCAGTGCTTTTCCCATGGCATAAAGCCAACCTGTTGTTGTGACATTTTTGATTTGGTGAGAAAACAGAAGACTACAAAGTCCTTTTTGTAAATTTTGACTTTGGGTACTCTAGTAATATAAACATTTATTAAAGCTGTCTTCAAGCATTGACAGATGAAGAGAATGCAACAAGAATTTCGTGCTTTTCAGTTTCCTCACATTGTAGCTACCCTTCCACAAGAAAGTAAGCAAATAACTGAGTTTACATACAGTTTACATGTGGTGGGATTGTTACAAGAATATCATTTGTCTGAAAGATGCTTCTCTATAGAACCAATTCACATGCAACTGTTTAACAATGCAAATTGAAAATCTTATTCTAAAAAATTTTTTTTTTGCTATAGCATCAATTGGAATAGTTTTCTATGATTACTTGTCTTCCCATGATATTTAGTTTCTAAGGGGAGACTTGCAACACTTGATAAACTTTGAAGACAAATGATAGCATGGCTTCAAATGGTACCTTAGAGAAAAAGCTTTGGAACATGGATCAGAAATATTTTGCTTTTCCTCCGCTATGTTACCTAACGTGGCTAGAAAATGGACAAGAACCAGTATAAAATTCTATTAATTGCATTAAATGCTTGGAGAATTTAAGCATGAATATGTATGAAAAAATAATATCAGCAGCAAGGTTCCACATCAAACACTTGATATTTAATTATTTTTTTCTCTGTCAAGGCTGTGCATGAGAGGGAGAAAAATCAGACTTAATATTTTTCCTTTTGTGTGATTGTGCTCATTTACTAGGACAAATCCTCTTTTCTC
Organism: Calypte anna; assembly: GCF_003957555.1. Classification (NCBI taxonomy): domain Eukaryota; kingdom Metazoa; phylum Chordata; class Aves; order Apodiformes; family Trochilidae; genus Calypte; species Calypte anna. Next base: position 27,131,178 of record NC_044244.1, read on the forward strand.
TGGAGGAGCACATATGGCACAAGGAAGCAAAATAAATCTGGTTCCTCTTCGTAGAACGGAACAGGATGTGGAAAGCTTATGTTAGAGTGTAAGAGGACTGCAGCCTTTCACATTAGGGACATATGTTGAAGGGGTTCCATCTGTAGTGCCATGCAGACGTGTTACCAGGGCTCTGTGACAGCACTGGGCAGGAGCCAAGGCTTCTGCTGCTCTCAGGGACTCCATCCACCTCCCAGGGAGAGCTTGGAGTGAGTGAAGGTTCTGCACCCCACTGAGGGCTCCTTTGTCAGAGCAACCTTCTTCAAATCAGTGCTTAGCTCACAGTGTTTGCAGAGATGGTTTCCAAAATTTGTCCTCAGATGCCTTCTGTGAAAAAAATTAAGATATCCATCCTTGACATGAGACCCAGTGGCTTTCAGGAATATATTTTAATGGTTGAATTTTGCACCCCTTCATAGTGGAGAATTTTAATGGGAACTCAAATAGAATTGTTAGTTTAATGTGCAGCTGTAATATGTTATCTGAGCTGAACAGGAAATAGAAAGCAGGAACATTCCTTACTCTTGAACTCCTCTGGCCTCAAGCCAGTGTACTTAGCATAATATTATTAGCACTTTATTTTAATATAGAATTATTGGACTCTGAGTGAATAGAAAAGAGTGATTCAAATTCAAAAATACTAAACTGCATAAAATAGCTGCCATTCACTGGCTGTAATTGTCTTTGGTCAAGGGCCTTTAGAAGCAGTTTGACTCAAATTCAAAGCATACAGTTGTTGATTAAATATTGTCTTTTAGTCACAGGGAGGAGTATTTCTTGTTACCAAGACATCCTGCCTTTATTTCATTTTCTTTTCACTTTTCCTGTCCATGTTGTCATTATGAGACCCAAGCAATTGCTGTAGCAGGGCTGTTATAATAACATAGGAAAAGAAATTCAATCAATGATATGTAAACTGCAATACTTTATTTTGACTAGATGCTTCCTTGCTGTTTTCCAGACACTGAAAAAATACTTCTATGTATTATCCCAACTCCCACAGCTGAGGATGGTATGGATTAAACTTTACTCGAGCATTGTAATAGTATGGGATTGCTCCAGAGCACTGAAATAAGTGTTTCCATTACTTCCTTAAAAGAGTTTCATTTGGTGTCTTGAAGGTTACAATACAAGCAAACCCACAAAACTATCTTCATAAGCCTTCACCACTTGGAAATATTTTCTTCTTAGTGAAATATTGTTACCCTTTTATTTGCCATGATTTGTGTCCTATGCTAGTCTAATGTCAATAAGCGCAATTTTTCTCAGGGCCAAAATCATCCTTCAGAATTGATTTCTTGCTGGTGAGTCAATATATTACTATTTCCATAGTCACAATCTCTTCTACTTTCAGTGCAATGAGCTGCGTAGTCCAATCTTGTTCTAAAAGTAGAGTCATGGGGACTATCTCCAACTGTGAAACACAGGTGGACACCCCAGTCACATTTCCATTATATTTTAGACATGTTCTAATTCCCAGGAAGGGAAATCTGGATGCCTGTGCCTGACGGGACATCTGTGTATCACCAGCTGTAGATGATTGGGAGACCAGAGCTTCAGGACCATTGCAGAGGTCACCTCTAGTGCTCTGGTTAAGACCTGCCAGTCTTGATCAGGATACCAGAAGGTGTAATGAACAGTCCGAATATGCCTGTATCTGTGTTTGATAATAAACCAAATTATAAAAAATTCACCAAATACTAAACAAAAGAAAGATACATAGGGATCTACATCTATAGTGTAGGCTGAGAACATTTTTCCTTGCCTGGTTTTAGGAAAAAAGAAAGCAGGTTCGTTTTCTCAAGGCTGTCATGAATTCCTTTGTCCAGCATTGTCTTGAATCCTGCATTGGAGTAGGCATTGTTTCTCCACTTGAGGCAGAAAACATTTTCCCATTGGTATCTTCATGTAAAAAGCAAGTTGTCCTTTTTCTGATTCAGTGGCACTGAGAAGTTTGGTTTTGCAATGTCCATAAGAAATGTGTATATGTCTATGTTGAGGTGGTGGTGGTAATCCTTGTTCAGATTCCCTATCATGGCCTTCATAGTGAAATGATCCTGGTTTCTTCTGATACTACAAGCCCCTCAAACAAGAAAAAGCCTTTGCTCTGTGCCGAACAGTTTATAGAGTATTGACAGAAGTTACAAATAAGGGCTAACTGTACATTATACAGAACAAATGGATTGTGAGGGGAGCTTCATTTTACATAGGAGTGGCAATCCAGGAATGGCTAATTGGATGTGTTTCATTAAAACAGAGAAAATATAGAAGAGATGTGTCAGTAATAGGGTAAAATGATCCTCTTCATAATAATGCTAAAAAAAAATATATATATTAGTAATGTAAAGATAAGAAAATAATAAACCACAGAAGTCATAGAAACCAAATCTTAATAATTCTTTTTCCAGCTCTCTGATGAATAAGAGTTCTTCTATTTTAGTTCTAGAAGTTTCAATATGTCTCAGGAACACTGCAATTAAAGTCCCGCAAAACATTCAGTCACCATGATGCTCTTATTATAAATTAGTATTATTAACTCGTATTCATTACTAAGATGAGAGGAAAAAACACCAGTTTTGGTTTGTGTGAGATTTCAAGTTAGTTGTCTTCTCTTGTTTGGCTCAACGCTTGCATGAGCTGTTCTTCATGAATCACCAGCTTTTCAGCTGGTAGTCTGTTTACATGTCTGCAGCAAATTCCTAGTTTTCTTTCATTGTTTTCTTTTGTCTTTTCTTCTCTTTCCTTTTTTCCTCCTTCTTTTCTCTCAATTTCCTTTGCCTTGTCGTTCGAGACCTTCAAAGCATCTTTAATCTTAGAGCATTGTGTATTTTTTTTTTACATGCAAGCTATCCAGTTTAGACTTCAAGATTTAATATCTGCTTTACATCAGCCTGAGCAGCTTCTGTTGCCGTACATGTTTACCATCTTACAAGGAAATCACACAGAAATTCTGAAATGCTATAGTCATTTTCCCTGCATCTATATATTTCTTGAAATCGATGTCATGTGTCCCATATACATAATATAATATAAAGTAAGACAGCATGCACACATTTGCTGAACACTTTTCCTCATAGTGAGGTATATGTCCCAGCACACTCTGTGGTTTTGCATAGTGTGGTTAAAAGCTGCCCAGAGGGCAGCTCAGAATTCACCTAGGCCAAAAATATCTTCCAGAGAGAAGAAACCAGTAGAATTTTTTCTTTTCTCTTAGCAAAGGAAGTCTGTTAAGAGATGACCAGACTGCACCAGTGTGATTTTCTTTTTCCTAATTGACATCTAAAGGCCCAGTTAGAAATCTCTGTAGGTTATAAAAGCAAATTGGTTGACCTCTTATATCAGAGAGCTAGTTGGATCCATGACTTCCTGAATGCTTAGAGGAAAGGGGAATAAGACACAGGACCATTGATTTTAAGTATAGTTAATATTGTATCTATCATGTCAAATAAAAAGTCCTGCAAGTCCTCTGCAAGATATATTTATAAATAGAGGAAACATTTTGGAACCAACTCACATGCTGTCGCCACCAGAATATCTTATTTCTACCTTAATGCTTCGAGATACTAAAATTATTGTGATATAATAATGCTATAGAGTAATATTATGCTTTATCCATATTTCATAGAGCTTTGAGAAGAATAGTTAATATGTGGATGTGTCAATTTTTTAATTGCCCTTTCTTTAAAATCTTGGAAAAATTAAATAAATTTAAATGATTTGATTTTTTTTTTATTTTACATAAGCATTCACTTAGAAATACACAGCTATCCCAAGGAAAGAGCTTAAAATCCCTCATTAATATTGTAAATATAATTACTAGAACTAGGCAAGTGAAATAAATTGACATTTCAATAACTGTCCAATGGACCACAGATTTACTAGTCTTTTGTTTGTAACAGTTTTGATCAAACTTGGATCTGACAAGCGTAAAAATAAATTAAATCTGTAAGTGGGAAAGGTTGTCTTTTATTTTCTGATGCAAAGTAGTCTTATAATAACTGTAGTCACTTTTATATGTTGAGGTTCTCTAGCCTTTCAACTTGTTATATGACTCTAGTTGAAAAGGGCAACTCAGATTGTGCACTTTATCTATATATACATTTTTTCATAATTTTTGGTATGTATGTAAATGTCGTATTTGTAAAAAAATATTGCACGTGACTGAATGCTGTATTTCTCTATTCACAGTATGACTAATGATGGATTGTGTGTATTTCAGCCTTGATCAGTTGGGTTCATCCTTCAGGGTGATTTATTTTTTGCCAGTGTTTTTTGGTAGCTTCTCTGGTAGAGTACCAAATACTGCTTTGTTATGTAAAGTTGTAATAGAGGAAATGTATGCATAAATACCAGCTTTACTCCTTTATGCTATGAGTAGACATCTTTTGGTTAGTAGTAACTTGCCAAAGTGACTGTAATAGCAGGTATTGTGTGTCTAGATCATTCTACTTCTCTTGTGGGATTTAATCTCTTGTAACCCTTGTGTTACTGTGACCAGAGAATAAAATTGCTGCCAGTCTTCCATGTCACAGTCACTTGTGCTAGCCTAAATTAAAAGAGCTGACCCATTGTAGCACCAATTATTTTTTATATATGACCCCATATGACATATGCCACATGTTCCTAGTCCTGGAAATAAAATGGTGTTAATCAGGTTATGCACTGTATAAAGAAAGAGCAAGGATATAACAAGGAGGTGGCTGGAATAGGGTTAAAGCTGATAAAAAGGAGACATGTGGACAAGTGTGGGCAAATCACCAGGTGACATTGATTAAAATAAGAAATCTCTGTTGTGAGATTGATGTCTGCATGTATTGCATTTTTATAATTCATGTCCATTTCCTTCAGATTGAAAGCAGAAATGGCAGGTGATGAAATATGGACGTTTCAGCATAGATACTGAAAAGTAACAACCTCAATATCCAGCCAAACCACACTGAAGATAGTATCAATAAAAACAAATTGTTAACATCAAGATAATTTTTGTACAGAAATTACCTCTGTTAGGCTCCTAAAAAGCATTATTTATACAATTTTACTGGTTTCCTTTCAGTAGTGACATATGAATTCTTTACAGAGGGGGTGATCGGGCATTGGAATGGGCTGCCCAGGGAGGTGGTAGATTCTCAGTGCGTGGAGGTTTTAAAGAAGAGGCTGATGTGGCACTCAGTGCCATGGTCTGGTAAAAACAGTGGTAGTGGATTAAGGGTTGGACTCGATAATCTCAGAGGTCCTTTCCAACACTGATGATTCTGTGAATTGTAAGTGCTTATTGGCCAAGAAACAAGTAGGAATTATGACTTCCTAGCATCCTCTAGGGGATGCTCTCACATATTTAAAAATGACCGTTTGGGAGATAAAATGTTCAATAATGAAAATAGTGGATTAGCAATCAGTTTTCACAAAATATATTACTACATATTTTTCCCCAAAGTCTAAAAGTCTGGACCAGAAGAGCACCACTATTACACACTGTATATTGTCCCATTTTACTGTAGGATGATAATAATAATTTAAAAAAAAAAAAAACAACGAAAAGAGGAGGGAAAAGCACAAAAAAGTATGGTGAAAATAATTACAGTTTCTTTTTACTACTGTTTGCTTGAAAACCCATGACAGGTGAGTACTGCACTTGCAGTGCTGTGTCCAGCTGTACAGTGCTTATGCCACTGGTGAGTGTTCATTCTTGGGGGAGGTTGATTTCCCTGGGCAGACAAATATAATTGCTCAGCCTTGATAAAAGGTTTGAAGTTTGCCAATCTGATTAGATTACTGGGTGATACTATGGTTACCTCTGTGACTTGAAGAATGTTGGTCTACTGTATTGTAAACCAGATGTCTAAAAATATGTGGGAAGTCTATAGTGGTGACTCAGGAGTGACAGTTGTATCCAGTTCATTATTTGTGTGTTTGGTACATGACGTGCCAGCTGTATAAAACTTGCTTGCACTTCTTAGAATGGAGAATATTTCAGCTGATTTTCACTTATCTGAGGATCCAGCAGATGAACTACTATTTGATGAAATAACTGGATATTCTTCCTTAAGTTCCTGTCTGAATAGAGCATTTAGGGAAGATGAAATTGTACTCATCAAGTAACATAGTATCTGCATTTCCAAGGAAGTGACGAGAATGAATGCAATTTGGTTCTGTCACAATCTGATCTGTGTTGATCAGTAATGTGCTGGCATTTCTAGAGCAATAGTAGAAAGTTCTTTCCCCATACGTTTGGGAAAAAGAGGCTCAAATAGACCCTTTGCTTCATAAAAATCTGTCTCCATCCATATCCTTCATGAACATCAAATACAGAGGAAAAAGTCTCAAGTTTTTTCTGGTAAATGTTTAGTTTGGTTTTTTTTTCTGATTTTTCATATTTGGGGGCTCTGCTTTGGGAATGGTTATATCATCTGTCTAATCATAGGCTAAATTTATTAATGGTAAACTTTATAGCCATCAATCCTTTGTCAACGCAGTATTTAAAAAGAGTAATAAACATTTCTTTCCACTTTTTGCTCCAATTTCTGCCCCCAAGTGTGTATAGAGGTATCCTGTAGTCTTCTGTCTTTCCTTGTCAGACAAACCAAATTCTATTAGTCGTTTTAGTGAAATAGAGTGTGACTTTTGGTCTCACTATTACCTCTACTTGTCCTGTGTTCTGAATTGCCTCAGAATGGATGGCTGGATCTGTATATGGTATCAAAGTGGTGCTTTCTGTTCTTTACTGCAAATAGGTTACACAGGCCTTTTGCAGTTGATGCTTTGTAGTGACCTTGACAGACAGTTATGCCACGTCTTAGTCTTTGGCTGGTTTGTGCTTTAGGAATTTATATTTATTCTACATTGGTGTGAACATAACTACTTTGATTCTTTGCTGTGTTTTGTTGGATTAGACTGCAAATGTGTGTAATTTATAGACTGTAGTAAGAAGTTTAACTGTAGTAAGCTGTTTAAGTGCAAACAAATTGGTGGTTATGATGAGTTTTTAAAGCCAAAATATTTTATAACTGATGTAATATTATTAAGGATATCTTTTTTAACAGCATGGACTTTAGAAAGAATTAATTTTTTTACTGAAAAATCCCTAAGAGCACACCTGCCAGATTTTTTTGTCCTGTTGAAAGAGACTGTTAACAAACCAGGAAAAAGTAATTGTATGATTTTGCAGTATATTTTTGTTTTTGCATAAATTGAGATGTTTTATGTTGTGCTGCATGTAACCTTCAGAAAAAATGCATGTAGTTCCTCTTTTTTTGCTACTCATATCTGTGTAAAATGTCTTGAGTCTTCAATTACAGAAACTGGAGACATGATGATTTGGTTAAATTTGTAACTATCCAATTAGAGGGAAATTGCCAGTCAGCCTATGGCTGGTTTAATAAAGGGCATGATAGAGAGGTTTTTATTTCTTAATTACCTATGCAATTAAAAGGATATTTTTTTAGAAATAAGTGCTTCCTGAAGGCAGTGACACATTTCACTGATGAAGTTTAGGACTTCTAATGTCTGAGTCCTTTCAAGGTTTTTAAGGTCTGTTCGGTGCCTATCACATTGCTTACAAATCACATAATTTTTAGTTTTTATTGAGAGTCATATGATTTTTAATATAGATTTTCCTTAAGTTTCATTTACTGTTTGCCAGGCTTTCACTGAACAATGATATTTACTTTCTAACATTCATTGGGATCTTAAGCAAGTGCAACCACAATACTGAGCTGTGTCCTGGTTGCAAGTGTCCTGGAAGCCATAAAGCTCATCTTGCAATTGGTTAAGTTGGTGATTTCCTGCTTTTAAACAATTTAAAAGCCTTTTACAGTTTTCTAATGAAGTGTAGACCCTGGAACAGTGCTTCTGTTCTATTGAAAGTAGGCCTGCATTTCACTGTCACCTCACACAGACTCCCTAAAATAGTCTGCAGCACAGGCTCCTCTCCCTCTCCCCATCTGTTCCCCTACCCATGCTGCTGCTCCAACTAAGCCTCAAGGCTTCACAAACCACTTGCATGTACCATCTGTATCTTTAAAAGGTTTCATCTGCTATTTTTCATATCTGAAGTCTGTGTGTAAGGGAGCCCTGCTGCAGGAAGAACTCTATCTAGCACTCCAGAAGTTTATCTCTCTTGGAATATTCAGGCAGGGAAAATCTCCTTCCAGGGAATTCAAATGGAGTCAGTGTGCAGAACCACAAAACACAGCAGGTTTTTTTTCCCTGCTGTCCAGCCATACCCCTTTAGTAGTACATACATGCTAGACTGAAGCCATTTAGTTCTTGTATCTGTTTTGAGAATTAAAAAACAATCTAGATAAAAACTAGCTGTCTTGTTGTGATACAGCCTGGGAAGTATTACCATGATCTAAGTGACAAATTAGGAAAATAATTTTTATAGCAACATTCTGAGTGGGTATGAGTGGAACAAGATTGCATTTGCTAAGGTCAAAGAAACTGGTTTTGCAGCAAATGAGACGTGATGCTGAATGTGCTGTTGGGAGTTTTAAATGTGTGAATTTACAGGGATAACAGAAATAAAGAGGAGAAAAAAAGTCTCTTAAAAGGAGAAGAAGTTTTCTGAGGGAGAGAGAAACTCAAACTTTGTCCTATTTGTGGTGATGCAAGGGCTGTATGACCTTGTGTTTAAGTGATCAAGCAGGGCACAGCAACAGAATAACTGAAGGAACAACATGTTTGGAGATGATCAACTCTGTTGAACTTTTTCTGGGGAAGTTGTGGATTTGCTAAAATGATGATTTGTTAACATAGAAATTAAAGCCCAGACATGAGAAGGAGAATACATAGAAAGAAGGGGTGAAAACAAGAGGGATCTGATAGTGAACAGTCGAATGTAACTACATAGCAGAAATAAGAGAGGAAAAGAAGGAAGTTACTGCAGCAAGGTTCCAGAAGAGATATGAGAGGAAGAGAAGCTCAACAGACCTTCCTTATGGTCTGTTTTAGGAGAGAGGCCTTTATAAACTCAGATTATGTCACACTAAAAGATCCAGGTCTCAAATGGGCAAGAATTTGGAAAGACTGAGTTATATAGAGGCTTTAGCTAGCTGTCAGCTGGCACAGCCAGCTCCTTCTTGTATCAGGAAAATGTTTGGAGCAGAAAGGCATGTTTGGAGGAGATATTACTGGAGCTTGAAGACGAATAAGAGATCTCAATGTGTTCTGAATTAAGATTGAGGGAATGAATTCGGATGGAGAGGATTAGAAAAAGTGGTTGAAACTGTAGACGTGTGAAGGTATTTTAGGGAGAAATGGGGTGCAAAGGAGAGTAGAAGGGAAAAAGAGAGAAAAGTAAGCTTCAGCAAAGAAAGGTGATCAGTGGTTATATTTTCTGGTTTTTGCCAATAAACCTGTAGATATTTAGAAGTTTCCAGAAAGCAGTGGTATTTGATCACATTTTCATACATGACTAAACATAATAATGTAAGGTATGAAAAATGTAAGTTGAGAGCTGTGCATTGATTAGTTTTAATTATGTCAGCATTTTCCACTGCCCTATAAAATGCAGTAAGCAGTAAGCACTGCCTTTATTTGAACACTGGAAATAAGTTAGTTTTGCTAAAATAAATAGATATTCCTTCAAAGTAGTGTGGGCAAATTCACTAAGAATTCAAGTCCTTCTTAGTAAAGGTTTCCAAAACTGAAAATACTAAAAAGTGAAAACTAAAAAGTTCGCTTCATTTTAAGCAAACCTAGTTTCAATATTCCAGTTTATACGATTGGTTTTTATCCTTTGGTTTTCAAAACCCTGAAAAAGCAAGATCTATAACATGTTTGTGTGCCAAAATATTTATGATTACTGCCATGTTTCAATTTTTATCCTTTTAAAAAAACATATATCCTGAGAAATTTGTAGCAATCAGGGTATGCTGGAGAATTAGATGGAAGATTCTCCTCCATCATATTTTTTTAAGCAAAGCAAGCAGTTTAATTTAATTCTGAACAACAGAAAAGTAGGAATTTAAGTAGAATATGGAATATCCATTGAAATATGTAAACAAATGTTTTTTGGGTTTTTTTCAGTATAATCTCGCTCTGACAGGTTCAAATGGGTACTCAGGGTAGCTCTTAGCCCTGCAGGTGGCATGGAAAAGACTGAACTCATCATTCACATAATTTAGAATTAAAGAGTTAGATAAGAAGATTTTAAATACGGGAGTAAAATGCAATTTATTTCTAAATAAAGAGACTGAAAACTCAGTCACACGTTAAGCTAAACTGAATGAACCCAAATGAGATATTACCAATTTCATTTCTTTAAGCATCAGAGAAATTAACAAAAATATATTTAAATCTTTAATCATCTCTAAATGACAGAATTAAATTTATCAAATGTCCAACCCCAAAATTTACTATGAATAGATACATTTTAGTACATTTGAACTCTCCTTATGAAGGCTACAACACAAATGCACTGTTTGAACCACTCTGTAAACTGTGATTTCCACATCTGAGTGTCCTGTGGTTTGACAGTTCTATCTGAAATGTATAACATGAAATGGTAAGCCAGTAGCAGAAATGAAGTAGGTAAATGCTGCCATTGTGAAATGATGTATTTACTTACTGTGGTGAGCCATTCATGTAATAAACATGAAATAACTATATGGAGGGATGGTATTAATGATGAAAATCACTAACGAATCAGAAATGGAAGAAAATACAATAAATAAGGAAAGCAAAATTAAAAGAATCATAATGATTCTTTCATTACTAAACTATGATCAATGTTCAGTCTCAAGCTGAGAAGATTTTTATTGTTAGAAATTATTATGACAGAACAAGTTTGGACAACATCTTTTTTCCCTTGAACAGCATAATGCAATTATGGGCTGTCTGATTTTCTAATTAAAATGCTAGCATTTTGGAAAGACAAATTAAATGCTTTCTAAAAATCTTTTTTCTTTATGTATCAAGTTTCTTCTTGTAAGCCTTTACTGACATAGCACTTGATAATGTCCCATCCACAATATCTATATCCAGTACTGGATTGAAAGAAGTGTAGAAAAGTTCAAAACTGTGAGGCTTGTTTTAATGAAGATATTGGTGTTGAGCATAAATACTGCCATTTTATTTTTTCATTTATTTTCACTATATTAAATAGAAGCCTTTCAAAAACTATCTAGAAATATTAACTATCCTGTGGTGAAGGATATAGAAAAAGATTTAGAAAAGATTTAGAAATATTTATATGTCACCTTTAAGTCTTTAATCCAAATTCACTAGTGTAATCCGTTCAGAGACCTATATTAATTATCAGAAATTATATGTATAGGCTGAAGATACGAAGTCATGTATTTTCCTCAGCCCTTCAGAAATTTATACTGCTATTAAAATACTAAAAATAAAAAAACTCCAACACAATGATCAATTAATAAATAGTAACATAACCACTAAAGGAATATCTGTAAAGTTTTTGTGTGCTGAAGATGAGTTCTCAAAGTTGGTGAAATGTACACTTGCATTGTTCCTTAGTTATAGCTATCTTTTGTAGCAGTCCTTAAATGTCTTTCACCAGAATAGTGCTGCATAAAGAAGTAACCAGATTTTTTTCAGGATAAGAATTATTTCTGAACATTTTTTTGAAGAATTTCAAGTATAGTTAGAATTATTAGAGAACTATCTCCTTCACCGGGACATATTATCTAGGGGATAGTTTTAGGCCTGCATCTGAAGAAGCCATATAGTAATATGTTGCAAGAACCAAATGTCTTACTGGTATTTCATCCCACCTGTTCATGCAATTTTATCTGAAACAGACAGAATATCTGATATTTTTGTATTCAGAACTCATATACATTGCTTTTGCAGTGTACCTACTCTCAGAGACATCCAGGGGACAGATAGGAGGGTAAATTTCTTGTACTTCCCTGCCTGAATGTCCCTTTCTGAGCAAAACAGAAGTGATTTAGTAAGTTTGGGCATGAAAACACTTCAACAATTTGAATTAAGGACGGAGTAGCCTAACAGAGCTTACTATTGTTTTCTTCACTGGCTAATACGTAGATCAAGCATTTAATTGACATTTGCTTTGCTTAGAGTGTTTATTTACATATTAATTACTGATAGTGCAGAGATTATTACCCATGAATAGAAAATAACCAGTCATTTATGGATACGAACAAGGTTACGTTAAAGCTCAAGTAGCAACAAGTTGCTTATAATCATCTTTCATTTTATATTTCCTTTCTGATCCCATAAATATTCAGCAAAGGAATGACAATTATAACTAAGTGACTTGTAGCTGGATGTTAGCCAGATTAGTTTAACTCCATGGATTGAATGCAATTGACATACAAGGACAACACTAATATATTTGCTGTGAAGTTGGCAATCTGAGTAAATGTAAAAAGTAGTATTCCTGAATGTATGCCTTAATCATAAGTATCTTGATAATGCTTTCTAATTTTGATGCTTTTAGATGAACTTTTCATGTGAACAAATGCTTGAATGATCTTATTAAAGCTGCCTAATGAATCTGCTGTACACTGTGAAATCGTTGCCAAGATATTTAGAAATGTAATTAACTAAAAGAAAAGTGTCATGACAGAATTTATTTTCACAGAAAAAGAATATATTTGTATTATTCAACTTTCATTCTTGAAGGCATTGGTGGTGGCTGGTTGCCTTAAAGATGTTTTACTGTGATACGTTTTTGGACGACAACAAAACATCTGTGTCATACTTAAAATAATGGTGAAGGAACAATTCCCCTGCTCATTACTAGCTAGCAAGTCTGGGGTTTCAAATTGTGTAACATATTGCTGTATCTCCATTCCGTTGCCAAAATTAATCAAGTGTCATTTGCTTGTCTGTGAACTTTTCAGGTATATCCCTAGGTGGTCTAAAACTTTTTTACTTGGAAAACACAGCAATTAAAGGTATCTTTGCTTCTTTTCATAGAAGTCTGCTTCAGGATTCATATGAGTTAATTTTGTCAGTTTGTGTTAAAAATCACCTTTCAGTTTCTGGATGCGAAGATAAATGCCCTAGAAAAAAACCCACAAAATTATATCTGTCCTGGTTTGGTGTGACAATACCATACTCTTTAAAATTAATGAGTTTGTTTATTAGATTTTTAAATCTCAAGCTGCATTTTAAGAAAAGGTTATCGGTTATAATTCAATAGTTATTTTCAGGTTTTGTTATTCTAGTCATAAGGATTTCAAATGAGAATTACAGGCTTAGTATTGGCTTAATTTCATGAGAGGAAGTGTTTCCACCATTTCTTTCTATTGGAGCTAAACTGAGTACTGTTGTTTAGTTTGTATTAGCTTGAGATATCCTAGAAAAGAATACCATATTGATTTGATTTTTTTTTTTTTTCAGAAGCAGGCAAATTGACTTTTAATATTAACAGTAGAAGCCTGCTTATTTGGAATTGAGGACCCAAAGTTCATATGTGTAATGGGCCTGTGTAATTTCATACTGTTTCATTTTTATTTCTTAAAGAGCAGCTAATAGAGAATAGAGGCACAATTGTCAATCTTTTTGGTCCTGTTGTAATTAATAAAACAAAAGACTTGTTCATTTTTATTTTTATCTTTTCTAATTAGTTTTTCTGGGAATTCTGCTGATCTCATGTACCACTGAGCATGTTTAATTTAATATATTTCCAGTAATATAAAGTAGCTTTTTTGGTGTCTCAGTGTCCTTTTGTTTCACATTCTACCTAGCAGAATCCTACTGTACCTTAAAATTAGCAACAAGCTGATTTGAATTCAAGGTCCCAATATGTAGCATCTTTGGAAGAGGGAAAAGTACAGGCAGTTGCTGCTACATGGAAAAAGATATTTGCTGCAGTGAAACTAAGGAAACAAAAATTACATTGTAAAATATAATATTTTCATCAAAACCTTTGTAATAAACCCCAGTGAGAAAGGTCAGTCTTAAATGATGCAAGAAAGGTTACATAATATGACTTCTTTTGAGACATTATTTCACCCTTTCACTTTAAAGACCTAGAATTCAGTGTTTTCACATGCTCAGTCCTTTTACTAAATGCAGCCTAATTGTTTTAATTTAACAGGCATTTTATTTTGAAATCATGTGCCCATTTTAAGTTGCAATTACTTTTTGTGGAGCTCTTGCTAAAATTCTTGCTATGTTACCAGAGAAGTCCTGAAGAAGATGGTGAAGGAAGTAGCAGACAGAAGCTTCTGAAAGGAATCACAATTGAACTTTTTGGAATATAGTAGTCAGCAGGTACTAGTGTTAGAAAACTTTGTAGGTAAAAGAGATAGTTTTCTAATAATATCTTTTGTCAGGACTAAAATAAGAACAGCATATAATTGAAACCTTCTTCTGCTGTTTTTATTTTTGAACATATAAAATAATTGGTCATATTCCATGTACATGAGCTTCTACTTGATGAAGAGTGAATATCGCTCCTGCTAACATCCTCCCTAGTTTTTGCCTATCTTTGGAGATGACATGTGTGTTAACAGAAAGGAGGCCTACAGGGATTGCCTGCCAGCTGAGGAGAAGCAGAACATAATGCATTTGAGCTGTTTTCCTTGCCCTGAAGTCCACGTGAGTTGATGTGCTCATCCTTTTGCTTTATGCTTGCTTTGGAGGTCACATGGGAAATTCCCAGAAAGACACCTGGCAGGACACACTCATTTCTGCTGCCTTTTGTTCAAGGGAAATGGAGCTGGGTAGGTAATTTATTTACGAAGGTCATTTCTCAGCCCTGGATGTCAGTGGGCCTATTTATGTGATTGTACCTTTACTGGAAGAGAGACAGAGTTATTAGCAGTTGCACAGATTAATACATTGTGACAAGTGTGCTTGGTCCACAGGACCTAGTGAGTCACTTTGACAAGTTAACTAATATAAATAGTGATTAATTGCAGAGATCTCTGAAATTTCCATTTCATTGAAACTTAATATTCTGCTGACCCTCACTTTTACTAGATAATTTATTTTAAAATTTTAATGGTGTGATTACTGTGTTTCTTGAAGTATTTAAATGTAGCTTGACATTTCTATTTTACAAAACCTTGAAAACAGTAAATATCTTTGTGTGATTTTTCAACTGTCAAAAAATCCAATATGCAGTTATGTGTGCAAACAATGGGTTTGTGCAGTGGGATATTGTATATAAGTTATCTGTCAAATCTGTTTATTCCTACAGGGTTTGACTTCAGCAAGTATTATTCAAAGTGAGAAAATCTATTTAGAACTGTCTCATTGCCTTGTGTAATCTGCTAAATCACCTGTGGCCCCACAGACCATTTAATGCTACAGTAAATAGTGTAAAAATATCCCCACTCCAGAAGTTAAGGTCAGAGAGCATTCAGACCAAATCCCTACCCAAGTTAGAGAAAGAAAGAAATTCCCTTCCTTGTAGAAAAATGTAAACTGAAATGAAAATGCTTCTAAAATGTGAGAGTAAAGGTTGAAAGGCTTTGTATTAATTACAGAGAGGAAAAAAATCCTAACCACTTCCCAGCTGTGGTCTGCAATCAGAGTTCTTTTAAGGTTTAATGAAGCAGAGTACTTGAAAATAGCAGGAAGGTAGTTGGGTGAGTGAATGGGTTGGTGATCTGAGACAGAGAATTGTTAAACTCTACTCAGATGGTGATGAAGACAGAGAGGCATTGATGCAGGAGGCTATCAGGACACATTCCTTCTCCTGCTGTTTCCATAATCATCATGCCTCAGGATGGCCAAGTAGGAAACTACAATGGCTCTGGTTATTACTAAAGTTGTTCACTTTTACTTTTGCACAAAAAATAGGGTAAGCCTAACCTCAGATTTACTTAAATTGGTTTAACCACTACTATGTTTGTCTGAGTGTAATCAGGAAGTTACAAGGAACTGAATTAAAAGCAATTTAAAAAGTTGCTATCACTCTACAGAAGTTGCTGCGCTTGGTGACAATAAAAAAAAAGTCCCAAATAAAACAAAGACAATAGTTTTGTTACTAGGTTTGTGAATACCATTAGTTATTGACTTCTAACCAAAGCTGGTAGATTTTTCCTGAAATGCTGGGATTTAAACCACCCCATTTCATAGAATCATAGAATTGGCTGGGTTGGAAGGGACCTCAGAGATCATCAAGTCCAACCTTTGAACCACTACTGCTGCAGTTACTAGACCATGGCACTGAGTGCCACATTCAGTCTCTTTTTAAATAGCTCCAGGGATGGAGAATCCACTACTTCCCTGGGCAGCCCATTCCAATGCTTGATCACCCTCTCTGGAAAGAAATTCTTTCTAATATCCAACCTAAACCTCCCCCAGCACAACTTAAGACCATGCCCTCTTGTCTTGCTGAGAGTTGCCTGGGAAAAGAGACCAACCTCCACCTGGCTACAACCTCCTTTCAAGGAGTTGTAGAGAGTGATGAGGTCTCCCCTGAGCCACCTCTTCTCCAGGCTGAACAGCCCCAGCTCCCTCAGCCTCTCCTCATAAGATCTGTGCTCGAGTCCCTTCACCAGCCTGGTTGCCCTCCTTTGGACCCGCTCCAGGACCTCAACATCCTTCCTAAACTGAGGGGCCCAGAACTGGACACAGTACTCGAGGTGTGGCCTCACCAGGGCTGAGTACAGGGGCAGAATCACTTCCTTGGACCTGCTGGCCACACTGTTCCTGATACAGGCCAAGATGCCATTGGCCTTCTTGGCTAACTGGGCAAATTTGTAATTTTTGTAATTTTTAATTTTCCAGCCATACCAGCATTGCCAGTTGCTGCAAGATAAAGCAATTACTGTCTTCAGTCCTTCTGTTCATCCGTTTCCTCCCACAGTTTAGTGAAGCTTAGCCTCCTGCCCATTGATGGGTAAGATTGAACAGCTTTTAGCATGTGGTTGCTCATTGTATGGTAAAGGTATCAAAACCTCTGAAGCTTCCTCTTTTCTGTTCATAGTAGCAATTTTCTTTCTTGCCCAGAGCTGCTCATCTAGCTTTTGGAATGATCTTACCAGGTGGCAGAAGTAATTTTTCTACTCAACACCCGGAAGCTTTCATTTATGTGCCATCCTCAAGGGATACCTCTTTCTGTGACACAGAGAAGAATCAAGAACATGCCTAGGAACGAACTAGAGCTTTGTTAAACTGCTTTAAACTCCTCTGCATTTGGGAATTTGTGTTTGTTTAATTAAAGTAATTAAAGATTTAGTTTAGTTATGTTGAAGCCACTTTGTCAATCCTAATCAGGTCCTTGTAGTGCTTTAGTGTATTAAGACAAAGGCATTCTGGTTTAGTGGGTAGGCTGACTTGCTTAAAGAGTGGTAGCTGAAAACCCTCAGGGAGTAACAGGAGCAAGCACAAGAAGGGGCAGAGGGAGCTGGAGGGGCAAGGGGACAGGACTGCAGCCCATGGAAAAAAAAAGTAATAAATAGTCCTTTTAAAATAACACTTGAGGCCCTGCCCTGTACTCTCAAACATATGTGTTTGTTGTATGGAAATATGTAGTTCTGCAAGATGGAGGAGCTGTGGGCTTCCTCAGGGGCAGAAAGGTCTTGCAGCTAGATCTTGATAGACTAGAGTTCTGGGCAATCACCAACCATATGGATTTTAACAAGAGCAAATGTCAGATTCTCCCCCTGGGACTGGGTAATCCTGGGTAATTAGGGGATGAGAGGCTGGAAAGCAGCCCCGTGGAAAGCAAGGGCTTGGCACTTGGGTTGATGGCAAATTGAATATGAGTCAACAGTTACCCTGGCAGTGTGGTATAGAGAGAGCCAGCTGTGTTGTCGGTCTCTTTTCCCAGCAAGATGGGGCACGGTCTCAAGTTGTGCCGGGGGAGGTTTAGATTGGATATTAGAAAGAATTTCTTTACCGAGAGGGTGATCAGGCATTGGAATGGGCTGCCCAGGGAAGTAGTGGATTCTCCATCCCTGGAGATATTTAAAAAGAGACTGGATGTGGCACTCAGTGCCATGGTCTAGTAACTGCAGCGGTAGTGGATCAAGGGTTGGACTTGATGGTCTCTGAGGTCCCTTCCAACCCAGCCAATTTTATGATTCTATGATTCTAAGCACAGCATAGCTGCCTCATCAAGGGAGGTGACTATATCAGCCTGCATGGCACTGGTGTGACCCCATGTTGAGGACTGTGTGCAGTTTTTGGGCACTTCAGTACAAGAAAAACATCAAACTATTAGAGTATGTCCAGAGGAGGGTGACCAAGATAGTGGCTCTCTCTGGTGACCAGTGATAGAACACAAGGAAATGGAATGAAGCTGCTTCAGAGTTAGTTCAGAGTGGACATTAGGAAAAGATTCTCCATTGGGAGGGGGGAACATTCACTATAGAATTAATCATGGTGACAAACCTGTCTGTGTTCAAGGAGCATCTGGGTGATATACTTAGTCATATGGTTCATTTTTGGTAGTGCTGCGAGGAGCAGGAAGTTGTTCTCAATGACCATTAGAGTCCCTTCCAACTTGCTCTGTGGAAAGCAGTGTCGGACCAGGCCAGGGATATGGTTGGGGGCAGCTGAAAGTCCACATTTCCAGACAAGTCTTCAGGTGTGAAGCACATACAAAGTCAAACTTGTGGGTTGGTACTAGCAATATCCAATAAGAAAGAGAATAACCTTTTTTGTCTGTAAAGCATTTCGAAAAGGTCCTATAGTATTTCCTGAGGCCAAAGGAGACAATATTGTCTCCATGCCAATCAGAAATCTAATAATTAACTAATCCTTGTCTTTGCTGTTGAATACCCCTACTCACAGATTGTGCCAATTCACAAATGCAAGATTGAGTAATATAAGCACCTACAGCTTGAAAATATCTCACTCTTAGGGGTCCTTCAGATAGATGTCAGTGGACAAGCTCAATTTTTTTCTATATACCTAATGATTTTGTACCCACTTTGAACTAAGGAGAAAGAAGCTCTTCACCAAGGAACAAATGAGACCCTCAGGTTGCTCAAGTTTAGCATCCAGTACCACTGCTCATTTTATAAAATTTCATTTTAACCATGTTAGTATTTGCAAAATGAAGTATGGTTATAAACTGATCAGTTGAGTACAAGGGTGCATTTCCACACATAGTAAAAAACCTTAAATACACAGTATGCACTACTGTTTATATAACTATTTTTCTTTAAAAAAATGTATTATGCTTCTTAGGACTTGTATTGAAATGGAGAAGGTCTTTCTAATTCCATTCTTACATTTTCTGCTCCATTTCATGAATGATGTAATTGTGATTCGGCAGTTGTGGAGAAGACTGAATCTGTCTCATTAAGATACTCACAGTCTAAAATTTTTCTGGAATGTATGTGATGTCTCATTGAACTTCTGCCAGCAATCTAAAACTCATTTATTCATGAATGAACTTGGCAGCAAAAAGTCTTAGTTTATATAAGTTTTTATTCTCTCTTTCCACCTTATCTCCAAAACCAATCTCTTAATGTTATTAATATTTTAAGAAAAGAAAAAAAAAGAAAAAAAACCAAACCCAGACATTTGTGTTCATGATTATGAACTGTTACTGTAGCTCCTACAATTGTTATTGAGTGAAAATTGTTGCAAGTACTGTTAAATGTGATCCATATACTTTCTATTTGCTTATATTTAGCATTTTATGAAGGTAGGGATTTTTCAAAAGCTGTGAAATATTTTTTACTTTTATGAGTGTTGCTACAACTCTATTGAATTTTGCAAAGACTGTACTACAGACCAGCTTGTCAAACCTGAGAATACATTTAAAAGAACAAATGTGATCTGAGATCTGCCAACAGAGACTGTTGTAGAAATTTATTTCCTCAGCCAGCTGTCAACTAGATGGACTAAATCAAAGCAATAAGGTGTCTAAAAAGTTTTTTACATGTGTTTCCTTTCATGTGACTGTTCAAATGAATTAATATTTCTTGACTTATGTTTTTTCTTCATAAGCTTTATTGTTTCTTTGGGTCATATGCTTTTTAAAAGGCTTCAACTAGTCTATCTGACCTTTTAAAAATTCTCTACTTAGACTCCTGTGTTATAAATTTGAATGAGTTAATCTTTCCAATGAACCAAAACAAGAAAGTCAATAAGAGAGAAACGTGTTATTAATTTCCTAATTTCACTCTCTCACTAATACAAACAATAGCAATACCACTTCTTTAGCTTATACTTTAATTCTTTTATTCATATTTTTTTCCTTTTTTTTGAAGTCAGGCTTTTCTCTGGCTAAAAAACCCCAATTCAGTTCCCCTAAGTTTTAGGGCAGCAAATGTAGTAGAGCAGAAGAGAGGAGAAAGCTTAAAGAAGTGGAGAATGGCTACTGGAGATGATATGAGGACAATGTGAGGGGTTTTTTCCCCATTTTTTTTTTTCTAACAAATTAAATGATTAAATTATTTAGAAAAGAGTCGTGCTGACAGCAATGTGTAAGTTTATAAAAGAAAAAATATTTTGCCTTCTTATTTGGATTTGCTAATGGCTCTCAGCATGTAAAATGGAGTTAGGTGTTTGTGTCATCTGCGTCTTGAGAGAAGAAAAATCAGCAGTTAAATACCAAGTTTGTAATATGTAAACATGGGCAGTGTAAGTTTTTCCATTTGACACTATTTTGTACATTAAACTCAGTCTTGAGGTTTTGGACAACTTCAAATGTGAGAATAATAGTCTCACTTTAAGGACGATTGAGATTAACCAGAGGGGGAAAAATACAAGAGAAAATGATCATTCGTTACAATTTTTGAATGAAGGTAGGATGCCAAGCTGTGTTTTAATCAACATAAGTTATTAGGCTGAGTATCAAGCTAAAAGAGTGAAATGTTATGACCTGAAGTCATACATGTGTATTACCAAACATAGTTGTTTTGTGGATGCTGGCCATGTTTTCATTTTTATCTCCTGAAACAGAAAAAAATAGTCTGATCCTTCTTCTTACTGGAAGTTAGAATTTTAATTGTCTTATACTTAGTGCTGACTAGCAGCATTAGGAGGGTAAAATGATACTGGGGAGGTACTTAAGCTGTTCATCTTATGCATAATTCCCCATAGTATGTTCATGAAACAAAAGTGTAAAAAAAAAGAAGTTAAAATGGTATTTTACTTCAGGTAGTGATTGTGTTGGCTCAGCTGTGGGGGTAGCAGGTGTGTTACCCTTTGTGGAGAGACATCAGTGAGTGTTCCAGCAGTGCAGAGCTTCCTCACCCTGTGAATAAATTGGGATGCCTCTTGCAGGAGGTTAAAGGTCAGGGCTCTTCGCCATTCACCGCATTCAAAGAGCTAAAGACTGCCTAATGCTTGCAAAGACAATGCTTGTGAAAACCTAAAGAAAGAACAGCTCTAGGTTTTTTCTTAGGAGCTGACAGAGGCGGGAATTTGAGGAATTCCCAGTTTGGTCCTATATGACACATTTGTACCACAAATATCCCTGCCTGCTGAGCACTTCTTGCCTGTCCCTAATTGTTTTGCTCCTGTTGACTCACCTTGACAACTCCAACTGATCGTAACTTAAAACAGGGAATGTCCTTATCGTGATAACTATATAAATTTTTTTAATAACATTTTAATTATGTTCCAATTATTCAGTTGGAAAGACTAGTTTCATCACATAGTGTCTGTACAGCAGAGTTGAATAGCAGAGGTGAGGGCACTGGTTAACATTTTTATCAAACACTATCAACACTACAAACACAAGTGTGAGTAGTATTGGCACTTAGTGCTTTGAATGTACAGACAGACTTAGTGCTAAATATTAGTATTGCTATTTCTCAGTTAAAAAGAAACATAGCCTAATCCTGAAACTTCTGAATTATACCCTTCTTTAACTAAAAAAAAGCCTCACACACAACTTCTTATACTTTTGTACATTTTCTTTCAGAGAAATAAGGTTATATTTGCAACATCATGGCTATGACAACCCTACAACTTACTAAACATGTCACCAGCTTGAGTTCTAAGGAACTGTGTTGTGTTAGTAGTTTCTGTAGTGATGTTGATTTGGAGCATATATGCAAAAGCTATCTTTAGATTTTGAGCCAGAATTATGTAGTTAGTATCTCAAAACAGTACATCATGCATCTTAAATATATTTGAGTATGTATTTTATGATATTTGTCTTCAACAAATACCTATCAGGCGTGGATAATGGAATATTACTAATGCAATCAAAATGAAAAGGTTAGATTGTTCTAAATCATTAAATTTGTGTTGCTGTAGGCACCAGTGTGGCAAAGATCTGCATGATTTCTCATAATTTTTTCTCTTGATATTTGTCTCTTTATAATGCCAGTAATTTTCAGTGTTTTTCTTGCTTTCTTAAGGTTGTGAAAGGCCTTCTCTCAAACCCATCTTAATTAATATTTGTGTTTCAAATCTGGTTTAGATATAAATTTATTGTTAAATATAAAGGCTTAAGTTTAGAATGGCAGATAATAATAATGGCAAGTTTTAATTAGCTGAGTTAATCTTTTTGTGCTTCTAACATATGTTTAGTGTCAGCAAGATCAAATGTATACAGAAGTGTCAACACATTTAATAATTTGTCAGGGCTGTCCAAAATATACAGAATTATATGTGAACCACATAATTAAGAGATTCATCAGCAGAGCCAGTCAGATTTCTAAAACGTTTTGTTAATCCCTTACATATTTTGCATTAGTGAGCCAGTGGGAGGTGTCCCTACCCATTCAGGAGGTTGGAAGTAGATGACCTTTAAGGTCCCTTCCAACCCAAACCATTCTGTGATTCAATGATTTCTTTCTCCCATGTTTCCATGCTGCTAATACCACGAAAAATTTCTAGCCACTTAAAAGGAGGGGATTGATTGCTTCCATATTATTTTGCTATCCCTATGATTTTTATCTCTTTTCCATGAGAGGACTTCTGGAAATATATGGAAAATATTCAGGGGAAAAAAAAAGTGCCTTTAAACAATAAAACTGTGGATTGATGAGTTAAAAGAAATATGGGAGAGGTGTAAACATTTTGATATTTAGTGAAAGTAGAATTCACTACGTTCTAGCATGGATCCACTCTGTAGAAAATAATTAAAATATGGAAATAATACAAAATGGTTTTGAACTTTTGCCTCATGGATAGAGGGACAAGAGTGACAAAAGCATCATCAGATTGTGTGAAATGTGTCTGGAAAGATAAAATCATCCTTTCCCCTTCTCTTCTTACTTTTTTGCCAATCTCTCCCTTTTCTCACAATATTCTGAGCACCATATCATTTACTTGCAGAAAAAAGGTGACAGGGACCTTCTGTGGGAAACTGTCACACGAGATTGGGTTTGACAGGCTGGATGGGGCTAAGGCAGGTTTGGCTGCTGCCTGGGACTGAAGAACTCATTTTGGGTAGAATAACCAGAGCAGGGAGTAGCGTAGGAAGAGCTGAGAAAGAAGTGTGAAGGCCAATTCCTGAGGCTGTTGTACAGTTGGGGAAGTGAGGGAGAGCAGATTGGCCTTTGCAGAGAAGGGGAATGCTACCTAAAAAGCTTGTAAACTGCACTGTGTGAAGGGAAAATAATTTGTTAAGCATGGATGTTTTACTCATTTGTGCTGTTCACTGTTGGTGATACTTGTGGTTTATTTCATCTTCCCTTTTTGTTTTTTTTTAAGTAAATGTCTTTGTCATCTTACAAGAGAGAAAGCATCTGGTAGCTTGGAATCCTAAAAATCTAATGGCAAAATCCAACACAGGGCATTGTTTTATTCTTGACAAACTCCTCCAAATTCTTTCATGCCTGCTCAAGTGATCAAAGTCTCTTAGAGCAATATCCTCAACTGCTATGCTGGGTTCCTTCTGCTATCTGTGAAAGCACACAAGTCAGGGATAATGCAATTAGTATCAAATGGAGCACAATGCTCGATAACCTGCTGACACAGAAGATCAGCTTTTCACAAAGAATATCATGTGGAAAAATACTATTAAATTTCCTATTGCTGCTTTTTGCCAAACCCTCATAAGCAGGTCATAACTCCTATTATTACATGGATTTCTGTAACAGTAACCAATCTGTGGTTAATTCAGCCTGACTTCATCTGCAGGGTAGAAACCTGCAGTTAATTGTGGACATTTCCCCCCTAAATGCTATTTAAGCTAAAAGCAGAAGCTGTGAAGAAAAAAATGTTAGATTGGTTTCTTTCCATTATGAGGGTTTTTAGCTGTGTCCAATTGTCTTATAACCCTTTTTTTCTTTTTCTTTTTTTTTTTTTTTTTTTTTTTTTTTAAGCATATCTTGTAGCTTTTACAAATGGTATTTCCTAATAGTTGGTTTGAAATGTGTAGGTAACACTCCCATTTTCTCTTTTGCTACTGTTCTCAATTTTTTCTTGTGCTCTATTACAACAAAACCTACATTTTTAAGTACCTAAATAAGTTACCCTCAGAATCAACCTCTGTTTTTGAAATGTTATTTTATCATATAGCTGTATACGAGTTCCAGTAAATTTAATGTTATACATTCTGGAAATAATTTGTTTCTTTGTGATTTACTGAGCACATAGAAATCTTTAGAATTATGGCCTGTTAATGTTTGTTTTTTTAAATAGCCATAGAGCTTCAAAAGTGTTTCTTTGTTAAGCCTTTGTCTTTACCTTCTTTTAGCTGGAAGAAAAGTGATTTTCATTTTCTATGTCATAAATGCAGGAAAAAGGATTTGTATTATGTGCAGCATTATTTTACAAGAATAATTACAGATCATTCCAAAGTCAAAATCTCTATTGGCCTCTGCAGATATCTTTTAAATTTTTTATTTGTTTGTTTATTTTTTGTCTGCTTGTTTCTCTGTGAATTTACATTTACATGATTTTCCAGTTCTTAAAGGATTTTTTACTACAAGTGTATTAGTATTTTGTAAGTATTTTTTATATTGTTATTGCTTTTCCCTTTATCTCACCATTAGTACTTTTTTTCCTGTGTTATTTTAAAAAAATGGTTAGGCTAAGCTGACATCTGGCTTTCTTTGTAGTCAAATAGGGAAAAGACTTTTCTCCAAAAGTTAATCTATCTTTAATTGTCTGTTACCTTCTATGTGCTGTCTATAAAAGACCTAACTTGTCCAGAGGTTTTGTTTCTTGACCATAGTAGAGATTAAAAACTATCAAGCTACTAAGAAATATCAAAAAAGAGATCTTCTCAGCAAGTACTTGAAGTAGCATTTAGGAAAACTCAAAAAGAAGTGTGCTTATCTAGTTTAGGTGATTTCAAAGATAGAAAGAAATAATGGGTTCTTCAGAATCACAATTTTGTTTCCAGCATGTTGTGTTAATCCTATTTGAGATGCTAAAGTTGGTCTCCAGTAGAGACAATGTGAGAACCAGGCTTCTTAACTTCAAAATTTCTTTTGAGATAATATTTTAGTTCCTAAATCACCAATATTTTTAACATCTAGGTATGCATCCAGTACTTTTTTCAAAAATTGTGGTGATGTTATATAACTGAAAAAAGTTTTCTGGAACCATATCAGGAAGGAACACTGATTGAATGTTACTGCACAATGTGCAGTGGGTAATCACAATTAGCATCTTAGGACAGCAACTGATTATTTAATTTTGTATGATTAGAACAGTTGCCACTGAACAGAGGTCGAATTCCAGGATCAAAGAAGGTATAAACATGCCTCTTGCAGCAGATTCTTTAAAAATAAGCATAATTTTGGGAATCATACTAATAGATTATGTATAGATTAAATAGATTATTTTTATTTAATGTCACATATGGCAACCTGAGAATAAATTTCAAGCACTTGATAGCATTTTGCCATTTTCTCTGCCTTTCTCTCTGTTGTCTGTTGCAACAGAAGTAAATCATATTTTATTTTCATTACACAGTAGAATATTTGGGCAGCTATAGCAAAGATGAAATATGGTTCCTACACTACAGCATAATGGCTAATGAAACATTGAATATATTACTGTTGCTGACTTAAACACAGAAACCCAGAAATTCTCAGTTCTAGCTTGTGCTAGGTTCCTATTTGATAGATAAATCTGTCTATCTGTGCTCTCAGAGTCAAAGGTTAAAGTATGGAGTTTTTCAACCCTTTTGGAAAAGGTCAAGATAAGGTGAAATGGCCAGTTAAAACAGCAAGTAATTAATTGAGTCTCTCTGTTAACAGGATGAAGGTCAAGTGCACATAACTATTGTGATTACACAGACTGCATTACAAACAGCTGAGTTGTTTAACCTCAAAGTGGCAAGATTGGAAGGCTGACAACCAATTAAAAGGGATTTTACTTCAAAATAGTAGCTATGCTTCCAAGTTACTGTAGTATTTTGAAGTTATTCAGGGTCAATTGTCATATAGTTTTGCAGTACCAATTAGGTTTATTGCCGTGGAACATTTTATTTAGTTTTCAATTTTACTTTTTTTTAAAAAAAAACCAAACATTTTTTCTTACTTCACTTGAGCTAGCTGGCTGAAATTTTTAAATGGTAATTTATAATGGAGATGTATTTGATTTTTTCTTACTGTCTTTTTCTTGACTTTGTCTTGTATGTAATTCTGAAAGTGTTTCAGAATCACAATTTTGATCGCTAGCTCAAAAGTGTAAAAAGGCTTCTTAATTTTCTTAAACTCAAATTTTAGGAATTATATGTCCCATTCACACTGCAGGGAGTCCATAATTATCCACTGACAAAGATCCAAGCCATTTAGCACAACTTTTCATCATCTATGAAAAAAGCTGAAACTCTGGTACTACTGTGGTCTTATCTAACAGTGAGGCTGCAACTATACAACACGCTTAGAGATACCATAGAAAGCTCAGTTGCTTCAAAAGTATGCAGAGTTTTATTCTTTTCCCTCCAAATACTTCATCTTGGTGTAGGAGACCCCTGCTAAATAGTGTGTGGTAGCAGGAAATATTTTATAGATGTGTATTTACCATGGAAGAAAGTTTTTTTTTGACCATGTTGTCCTCGGAAAGATTCTTTCGTGCTTTGTTTGAAAAGTCCAGACTAAGTCACAATGTAAAGAGGAGCCAAGAAATGGGAGCCTGTGAGGAAGGATGAGAAGGAATGTTCAAGCATGAGTATCCAAAAATTGCAGTGTCTGTGAGAATCGTTTACATGTTCTAATTACTGCATGGCTAAATGACAATGTATATGATGACTCCTTCACTGAGGCTTAATGCAGATTGGGTTTTTTTTTAAGAGATTGCTCAGAATTCCTCATGAAGTTTCAAGGAAGCGTTGCTTTAGATTATGTTCAAGCAGTTCAAAATGTAATAAAAATAAAATACTACTTTTTCAACACTGTGTGCTTGCAATCTGTAATTATTATAAAACAGCACTTTCAGTAAAAGCAAAATAATTTTTTGGCAGCGAGTGTCTTTTCCTTTTTAACTCTGGTTTTTAGAGGTTTGACTAAGAAATGCTAATGTAATGTTGAGTTGCATTAAGAATTGCAGGATAAGTACAGTTTTCCTCATATTTTAAATTATATCTTTGTGCATGTTTTCCACTGGAGATGCAGATCAACTCAAGCATCACTAGAACTTGTGGCCAACCAGTTGGTGCAACTGTCATCATGACATTTTTTATTTTATGGGTAAGAAAGGGTGAATGTTCAAAATGGTTCACTAAACCAGTATTTTTTAGGACTGGGGCCTGCTTCTTCTAATGTAGCCCAGGAGTGATTAAAGAATGTTTTCCATTGCTCTCATTATCTGCTAACTTTGTCAAAAGTATGTACTATTTCTGCGTAATATTTCTCTTTGAAAAAAATCACCATTTTCTTTCACTATTTATTTAAATTTATAACACTGTTTAAGGTTAAAACTGCTTCAAACATTACTACTGATGGGCAAGTATGTTTTTGTAGAGTGGAAACACCATTAAAATGCCTCTTTAGCATCTGAAAGGGAAGAAAGACAAAGAAGAAAATGCAAATGACTTCAAGACTTGCAATAGATGTCCAGTATTTAAAACAAACAGAATGGCTTTCAGAACATCTTATCTGAGCAAAATGATCAGAAGGTTTGCTTCTCATTCTGTCAGTAGAAGCTGAAATATGGTTAAGGTCAGTCAATTCAGAAATAACTTTTGTCATGTAAACCTGATATGTTTATTAATAAGATTACAAAACAACTAAGTAAAAAAAATTACTAAAGGCCACAGTATAGTATATTTGATTTCCTAAAGAATTCTTTTAATACCATTTAATATCCTGATCCTGATTAATGGAATTAATGTAGGTCACATTAGACAGGTCATAAATGGGCTTAGTTCAACTGTGAAAATGTAGATATGGCTGGAGAGACATTTGTGAGTGTTAATATTTCCAGCAGGTTGCTTTTTGATCCAAAGCTGGATACTGGTTTTCTCAGCTAACTTTCTAATCATTGTCTGAGCTTCAAAACAATACAAGATAGGCAGAGCAGGAAATAAAAAGGCAGCCATGTCATTAAAAGCATGACCTGAATCACGTGGTTACTGTCCCAAAACATGCTTTAAAGAATGTGAAGTGTATTTAGTAATTAAAATTTTATTGGTTAAGTGTTTTAGCAAGGAGTTTACTGGGAGAAGGGTTTAGATATCACTTTTGTATCCTTTACACATCAGCTCCCTAGGATAAAAAGGAAGAGCTTTTTCTGTGAATACACAAAATAAATGGAACATTAAGAAGCAGGAAAGATATTTTGCATTGGAAAAACATAATAAAACCAGGTTACTCTACTAACTTATTATTAAATATAGTAACAATCCAAGCTGAATAATACTAGGTTGTCATGTCTGTATGCCAAGAAGAAAATGGAAATGTTGGAGGAACTTTGAACTGTGATCACAAAAGTGGTTCTGGAACTGGAAAACTAACTTTATTCTAAGAAGTTTAAGGAGTTCTAGCTGATGAATCCAACTGAAATTTAAGCAGATCTGTTGTACCAAAATCTTTCTGCATGAAGAAGAAATAAGATGTTGAGTGTTTTTCTGCCTTGGAGGAGAAGGCATGAAATTGAAATTGAAGTCAGATAAATTCAATTTTGAATGCAGATGCAGTTTTCTAATGGCAAGGATAATTAAACTCTGGAGTAATTTCTCTGGATGTTAGTCTCATTGTCACTCAGAATGTTTGAGACAAGATATCATAAACTTCTCTAAAATGCTTTATAATGTAATTTAGTGCTGTCCAAAAAGACAAAAGTAAAAACAGAAAAATATATGGGCTACAGCAATTGACTAAAATGGTCAGTATGGTCTTTTCTGGCATGAGAGCTTGAATCTCAGATAAAATATGGGTTTTTTTAGAGCATTAGCATCATGATTCTTTATGTATTTGGATAAGATTAAATGCTCTTTACTCAGAAGTAAAAAATAAATTTATCTTGTAAAGCACCTCTGATGATTATGTAGTCTTGCCAACCTCAAGGCAGGTTCAACTCTGAAACTGGGTTAGGTTGCTCAGAGCTGGGTACCTTTAATGCAGCAATTCCATATTGTAGAATCTGAAAACAGGAATGACAGCAAAAAGGAATAAGTGTAGTCTCTCCCCTCCCCTTTGGTTACATTGTGTGTTATTTTCCACATTATAGAAGTGTTCTCAGGACCTGTGATGTAATTCCTTTAATATTAAGTTTATTATGAGATTTATTATCTGCATAAGGAAGTATGGAATTTAGATAAAAGTTCTGAATTAGGTAAAAAGTGAAAAAAGTGGATAAAAATGTTTTGCTTTAGGAAATATGTGCATTTATTAAGTAAATTTGCATTCTTGTGTAACATTTAGAGGTGCCTATGTTGGAAATATTTTATTATAGCTCTAGTACTGGGAGGAATGGAAAAATGGATGTTGCTACGTGGTTTCTACTGGACAGTTTAACATCAACTATTACGATGGCACCAGGGAGCTGCTTCATCATAAATAAAGGCACAAAAGTTTTTTTAAGGGTCAACATCTTGTTTTATTGTTTGTTGAAGTAATACAAAGCTCCCTGTTTATCTTATAAAGCAAGACAAGAAAATATGGATGAGACAGCTCCACTGACTCTCCATGTCCTCTTCCTCCAGGAATGTTTTTTAAGTAAAGCCACCAGTTTTTTAAGTAAAGCAATACTTTGAGGTTCCAAATACTGTAGGTATTTTAGTACCATTTTTTTGCAACTTCATCTATATTTTAGCTAGTGCTTTTTTGCTATTTTCTGGATCCCTAAAAAAGGATTCAGGAAGGAGATATACAAATAATTTTGCATCCTTCAGGAATTCTGGAAATTCCCAGAAGTGTAAACTGTAACTACGCAGGAATTTTGATGAGACAGCAGTTAGTATTGGGAAATGAAGATGTCACTTTGTGAATAGCTGTGGATCACAGTATCAGAATAAGATCTCAAAAGCTTCTCTTTATCCTGTTTTATGGAGTTTTATGTAGTATCTGACATTAACAGCACAATTAAAAGCAGAACTAATGGTTGTGAAGAAGATGCCTTCATGATTTCAAACTGTTTATGCTACAGTACAGTGTTCATTGTTTCAGTTGCCTCCATGTAAATGACAATCAGATCACATAGATTTTAATATGAAGTACACTGAAAATAATCTGAGGGTAAGCTTCCAGCTGCTGCCTGAACATCTTTCTTCTATCTTATAAAAAGTAAAGCCATGTGACAACAGTAATATACATATATATATATATGCATATACATAGATGCATACATACAAACAATGCAAACTTCAAGCACTTCTCACTGCAGCTTCTTAATAAATATCTGTTATTTGTCCTGTTTAGAAAATGCTCAGTTAGTATCAAAGTTCCAGTAATTTTCAAAAGTGAGCACAAAACCTGTGCAGCTTGACTAATATAGTGAGTAACATTAAACATATGGAGATCATCCAATTATTTAATTCAACCTATCTGTTTGAAACATATTTGCTGCTTTTTCATTATGAATTTACAGTATCATGCCTTTTCTTCTTCTTTAATGCATGCACCCAGAAAATCTGAGTAATTGTTCAAGGAAAAAAATTGTAAATTATTGTGTATGGTAGCATATATTTAGCTTGACTTACTCAGGTCTAATTTCTTTCTGCATTAGCTATTTTGGTAGCATCTGCTGAAAAATATAATTACTTTTGGTTAGTCTGCTAGGTTTCTGAGCATCAAATATTATGTATGATCATTATCCAGGATTGGTAGGTTACTTTTTATTTATTACGAAGTCTGTGGGCTCAGCAGGGAATGGTATCACATGGCATTTGAGGATGGATATTACTGTATCTCTTTGGAGAGCAGCAATGAATCAAGTCTTCCCTCACTTATCTTACTGGGATCTTAGGATATAGCCTAAAGAGCACACTCTCTCTTTCTCTCCCTAGCAAAGCCTGCAGAAACTTCAGTTTCAAGCACTTAAACATGATTTTTTGAGCACACCCTTGAGAATAATATAGTTAGACAACTCAAAGAATGAAAGAAAGGTCAAGTAACACAAAGTGGAAATATGAAAGCTTCATGATTGATCCAATGTTATTTAGTTTATGGAGCAATTATTTGAAATTGTGCTAAGTAGTATGCATTAAAGTAAATAATTAACTCAAATGATGGCAGGGGGAAGCTTAAGAACAATACTGTGACTGAAGTATGAAGTTGCTCCATCAGAAAAGGAAAAAGCCTTGAGAAAATTATCAGCACTTTTACCCAACAAGCACTTGCTAAACAGTGGATTTTCCTGTTGGCTGTATAATTTCTCCTGTTTCTCATGGTAAATATGGTTTGGAATACTGTACTGTTCAGTATAGGGGTGAACAGACAAGAATAGATGCTTTTATTAATTTTTATTGTGTATATATATGTATGTATGGGTTTTGTTAAGTACATATATTGAAAAATAAAAATAATACTAAAAACTTGATTTTTATTGGATAAGTGATACTGAGAAAATAATTAGGAAAGGCTGTCAGTGCTTTCCTGAAATACAAAAAAGTGTCAGTTTCTAATAGGAATTCAACTGTTATTCCATCCTTCCACAAGAAACAGCCTCTTAGCAACTTGTCAATTATTAGATTGTTTAAGACACTGATTTTTGGAATGCATCACTGATAAAACCCAGCTGAATTTATCTGACCAGCCAATACTGTCAACATTATTTTCCCATGGAAACATGCAGGATTTGTTTGTTTGGGTTTTTTTTTGGTTGGATATTTTTTAAGAAAAAGAAGTGAAACTCTTTGCAGCTCTTCTGATAAAGAAAATCTTTTAACTTGAGAACTAAGTGTGTGTATAGGGAGAAGGGGGTTCCTATGTATTCTACTTTTCTTTAAGGAGATCTGCCCCAGGTATAGGCTGGAGGGTGGAATGCTGTGTCTTAAAATACTTGCTGAGGCTCTACCTTCACCTCTGCTCAACTTAACTCTCTCATTTTCAAACAAATGGCCAAACGTGAGACTCTTTAATCCAAAGTTTATGATGTTCTGATGATGTGGGCATTCAATTTTATTAATTTACTGTGGTGGATTTTCTTATTAATAAAATGTAATGAAATCTGGGTATGGATGAGTATTATACAGCTGGAAGTCAATACAGAATTCAACAAACATATATGATTAGGAGGAAGAACTAGGATTATTGCTAAAAGAAGCTGTGGCAGCTTGCTTTAGCTGAGTTGCTAAGATTGCATCTGGAAAACCATGAACAAAACCATATCAAATTTCTTTCTTTCTGTATTATAAAGGGCCATTTTCGTGAGCTGCTTGAACAAAGAATACTGATGTTCAAAGAGAAATTGGTAACAATGAGTTTATTCTCAGACTTCATGGCTTGAGGGACATATTGCTAGACTTGACTGTTTTCCACTTCTCTTAATGGGAAAAGGAAAAGTAACTATAAGTGGACTATCAGTCTGCAGTCTCAATTTGCATTTGATAAGTGGATTTATTTTTCAGAGTTGATTTTCCTGATGTATTTCTTTTGTGCTTCTAACTGCTACTTGTGCATTAATATTTGTAATGTGCTTTAGATTTTCAGCCATTCTGTCTTTTTCTACTTCCACTGCTCTCCCTAATCCATGCGTAGTCAAAAATAGTTATATGTAAATGAGGAAATGTTTTAAGTGAGATAAATCTAAGCTTAACTTTTCATGAGGCTGATACAGCAAATTGTCCAGGAATGGTGACTGCTCTGTGAAACATCAGATATGGATCTGGCTGGCAAATGTATGGACAGTTGTTTTCAATTTATATCAATGATATTTGTATCTTCTTCAATCTTTGGAGAGGCAAGATGTATTAAATTAGTGTAAGAAAACTCATATTTTCTCACACATTGTCTTCTTCTTGAATATGACCTTTCATATACGGAGCAAGCAAAGCAGTGTAATTTAGGAGAGGAGGCAAATCATCAATTTCTTTTCTTTTTCTATTCTCTTCTCTTTTGAACAAATCCCATTTTCAAAGATTATCATTTGTTATATCACCCTGATATCAGTGAGAAAGAAGTACTAAACAATTCTGGGTTACAACATTTGTGACCTTTTTCCCTCCTTCATTTTAAAATTTACTGTATACCAGCTGTGAAATTTCAGACAGAAATTGCCTCTATCTCTGTGGTTTGTGGTTTCCATAATCAATGAAATCTCAGCGATACAATAAGCATCTTTCCATCAATATCTATCACTTCAGAACAATCTCTTACCTCCTGTTCAATTACTGTGGCTCTTGAACAAAATATTCTGATTGCCTCTTGAAAATTCTTTGTCTAGAAGTGCCCATGTTATTAGCCAGTTTGAGCCTCCTATTCCCATTCTGGGCAGTCTTTTGCCATTTTCATGAATTATAATAAGAATGTTAGTATAGTTTTATTTAAATCTATTCTGGCTTTGAATATTCCTCATTTTTAATGAAGGAATATATCTCCAAGGAATTCCTTGATGTCTTTCTGAAAGGTCATGTGTTATGGTTAAATATGGGATTACTGGCAGAAAAAACCCCACTCTTAGAACAAATACTCATATCTTAGATTCAGAGTGAAGTTTAATTCAAGTTAATTATAATTTTTTGCACAAGGAAAACAAATTAAAGGTCAGTAATTACATTAAAATATATGCATAACAATCAAGTGAAAAGGCTTTTAAAGATCTTTTGAAAGAAAGGTGTTAAAACAGAATTTTGAAACACCAAGCTTAAAATTTATTTTCATCCAGTCTTTAAGTCTTCCATCTTATACATTATGTATTATTATTTCCATTACTTAAACTTTACATGAAAATATTACAGCCAGAACTTAAATGAATTAAACATTAAATCAATCAACAGTAAAGTAATCTATGCAAATATTTTAAATTTATAACAGCTTGTGATAATACAGGTGTCCTGTTTTTGATTAGACTGCACTGATTGAGAATGAGAAGTGGTCAGTGCTTGAATGTTCATGTTCAGTGCTTCACACTGACTTGTGGAAATAGGGTTTTTAGGCTTTATAACCTGTAAAATTAAATTATTTGATATCTTGAAATTCAAAATTATGCTTCTTGAATTTTATTTCATTAGATTGAAATATAAATATATTTCATATTTATTGACACATACACACAAAATAAAACCAAAACCAAAAAACCACACTGCACTTTCAGAATGTTTGGAATAACTTTTCACTTTGTATTAAAAAATAGAAGAAGGCTAAAGCTATTTTTCTTTTTACCTTTTGGAACTTAAAGTGAACTGCAAATATTGTTAGTCATGCATCAATATGGATGTTTTTCATTCAATTCATCACAACTTTACTTTCTAAGGATATATAATCTTATCATGCCGCCATCCGACTAGAGATGAGCTCAAGGGTCCTGGTCTGCTGTGAGGGTAGCATGACCAGTGTTTTTAGGCATGTAAACTGGAATATAAACCTCTTGTGATTGCATGTCTAGAAGGAATCAAATATACAGAACCCAGGAATCAGTAGAAAATCAAAACTATCTGTCCCTTCAGTGACTTCCCTATGTACAAGCAGCAAGTAAAAAGAATTTTTTAAATAATAGGAAAACATTCTACTAAGTTTATATAGGTAAACAGTTAAAAGTTATTTTTATTTTAAAAAGAATTAAAATATATTGAAAAGAAAGTAATTTTATAGTGCATGAATGTCTCCTTTAACACGTTAAGAATATGTTAGAATAACACTTTATTATTTATATGCATCCAGCAAGTGGGACTTTTAAGGCTGGAAATGAAAATTTAGCTTTGCTTTGTTATAATACTCAGCAGTGCATGATCAGAGTCCACTCAATAAAACATGTTTATAGGAAAATAGCTTGACGTGTTAACATATAGTATTGCATTAAGAGTCTTTGGATAAAGCTGAAACTTGAAGAAATGTTTACAACTTTTTAAATATTTCTACAATTCCCTAGGCAAGATTTACCTAAATTAGTTGCAGATATTAATATAACATAGGGAGATCTTGTTTTCCAAAGCAAGCGAATGACATGAATGTTTAAACACAATATGTTGTTAATGTTTGATGGGGAATTTGAATTTTAACAAGGTAATCTATTTGCAAATGTACCCTCTTCATTGGTAGAGAGACATTCTGCTTTAAATGTTGTGGAGTGTGTTTTTCATGATAAAAGTTCTGTTGATTATTGTGGTATTTGTAAGCAGGTAATTTTTCAGCACTTCTTGGTTTGTAGTAAGAGTGATTGCCCGCGGTTCGCTTCGTGGTGGAACATCATGATTGATGCTATATCAAGGAATACATGGAATCTCCTAATGACTATAATAGTGTCTATTTCTTTGTGGAATTTCTTTTCGTTTTCTTAAAACAATGTGAACTTTACTGATTGTATAACCTTATCCCCTTTTTCAGGTCTCCTAGAAACCCTGAACAGAAGATCATTAAACGAGTGATTGCTCTTGAAGGAGACATTATCAAGTAAGTATTTTAAGCCTTAGTCTCTGAGACTTTATAGGAATTGTACACGTTTTCAGTGGATTTAAATTAGTATCCTAGACAACGAGAACTTTCTAGTATTTTATTTCTATCTATTCTTAACGGGGGTGTCAGCATTGTACCTGTCCCCTTTTTAATGAGAGGAGAAATGCTACACAAAACTGCTCTCTGTCTCATGAAAAGTACATGGGTGCAAATAAAGCTTGTTTCTTAGAATGTCTCTGCCATGTATTGAAGCAGGTAATTGTACAGTATTCTTTTATAAGCTTATATGGCTGTGATTTTTCATTTAGTGTCCAGCTGCTGTTTCATTCTGTGGATGAAAAATTAAAGTAGTGTTTTTTTAGGGGGGGTTGGTTGTTCATTTAAAGTTTTGGGTGGTATTTTGTTTGTTTGTTTGGTTGGTTTTGTGTGTTTGCTTTTATTTTTTTGAGACAAAGAAACCTCATAAATGACTGCCTTCATTGCAATGTGTAGGAATCTGTATGGAATACGGTGGTACTTATTTGGAGTAAATTATTCCATCAGAAAAAAATAATATAGCAAGAGTAGACTCCAGAGTATTGCAATACTTGGTTCACTCTGACAGAGAGGCCTTCCTATTGGGGCTGGTTAGGAATGAATTACTAGTAGATGTAAATAAAAAGTTTTTTTGGAGCAGTATTATTTAGATGAAAATGCTATTTGAAAGTTTTGTTGTTTTGGTTTTCTTTTTTTTTTTTTCCCAGGTACAGACTAGAATTGGCATAGAGCTGGGAGGGTAAATCCCTAGTTTCCCACACTAAGTTATGAATGACCCTGGGAGCTCTCAGACAATATGTCAGACTGAGACTCAATTCATTAAGATAATGATTCTTGCTCTGGTGTAGTGAATACTTATGAAGTACTTGGCAGCTGCAAATCAAATCAAGGATTTTGTGTGGTCTCAATGAGCATTGTAACAGCAAGTAACACCAGCAGTGCTGGTGGCCTATGGATTATATTTGGGTTTTATGTTTGTTTGTTTGGGGGTTTTTTGTGTTGTTTTTTTTTTCTTCTTCTTCTTCCTTTTGCAGTTGATGTAATTTCTGGTTTCTTCAAAAATTCCTAATAATTTCAGTTTGACAAAAGAAAATTAATGTGGATGTTTCTGTTGTAGCAAAATATCTGAAATAACAGAGACTAAGAAAATAATTTGGACGTTACAGATAAAACTAGCTATTGCTTTAAAGAACTAAAAACATAGGGATAGTGTGTACTACTGAATGATGCCTTTTATAGACCTATGTCCTTAAGAAAGTACTTGTTCCTTGATGTAGTTAATATTAGTAATTCATATTACTAAGACTGTTATTCATGATTCAGTATTCCTCATTCATTTCTCTAGCAATGGAAGAAAGAAACAGTGATGTAAGACAATTTCAAGTGTTACTTGTCACCATTCTATACTATAACATTTGCCAGAAATTTTGAAATTGAATGTAGCTTTTCATAACATAAAAATATTTAATATCTTAAATTCCAGCTGTAGGAAATTAATTCTGCTGTACATTGAAATGCCATAAGACTCTGAACTTTTAATTGATTTCTGTGGTTGATCTTGGCCAAGTAGACAAAGGTGAGGGGCAAAATAGCTATCAGAGGGTGTGAAGAATACTGATGAGCCTGGTGGTTAGAGTATCACTCATGGACACAGAAGACTGTACAATGATCCTAATTTGTCTTTGATAAAACAGGTAACATTACTTTACCAATTAAAGTGTTAATCCCAGTAATTCAGATGTACATTTTTCTATTTGAACGCATGAAAATTGTCCCAGAGCTTTTTACTTTAACTCTGAACTCTAGGTGTTATCTAAAAGCTAAATTATTGGACAATAGTAACAGTTTTTATTTGAAATTTAATACTTGCCATTTTTCATAGCACTAGCATAAAGCAAAAATTTAGATAATAAGATAAAATGGCAAGACTGGTGAGATTTTTCTCTATTATTTTTGTAATGATATTGCAAGCAGATATATGAGTAGGATATTTGCGACTGAAACAGACAACTGGTAACTGAAAGCATGTATAGAAATCATAAAGAATATTTTGACTTCTGTTTGATTGCTGATGAGCCTTTATTGCAAACCAAAAAGAATTTGTTTTGATATCTTAAGATTTTATGTCTAGATATTTTTATATATTGTATTACTCCTGATCAGTATTATGTGATGCTTTAAATGAAATTGCCAGGAACACGGATGTTAACAGAAATGTGTCAGTCATGGGACTCGTCTATGTTCTGACTTTTTTTTGAATGGATGAAACATGATGCATTAGCAATACTGCCTGACCTGAGGAACATTGAACATCGTTGTTCCTAATATTATCTTTGAAGTGGAGTACATATGCCTGAAGGCTAAAATACTTGAAGCCTCTTGCTGCTCTGTCAATCAGAATTCCCGCTTTGAGGAAACATCAACTCTCACTGCAGAACAATTGTTCCAGTTCTGAGGTACGAAAAAGTGGGAATTATCAGTTGTTATGTACAGTGGAGTTCTAACACTTATGTGTGTGTTGGGGGTATAATGATTTTGTGGAGAGGCTGTATAGAGAGTTCTGTTGTGCTAGCCATTTTATCTGAAAGTCATTGGGTTGCTCTACAAATGTCTGTTGGTGTCATGTGTATGAAATAATTATGCCTGCAATGGTGAGTCACCCAGTCCACCATTGTGAAGAAAGGTTTGCAAGCAATTGTGAGTTGGAAGGTATTTTTATTTTAATGCCCCATGAGACAGGTGATATAGACAATATGGTCTGTGAGTCTGCAGTTATGCTTTTGTAGATGAATTAATTATTTTCACTAGACATATTTGGTTCAGTATTAGGGATAATTAGACACAGGAATGCTGTGTTTTCTTTAGCAGTTAAAATGAGTTAGCATTTTATTATTTAATAATTAATGAACATTATGAAAGTTCAAATAGAGCCATTAGTACTGGAGTCGAGGTACTGGAATGGCAATCAAATCAAAGAATAGAATAGAATAGAATAGAATAGAATAGAATAGAATAGAATAGAATAGAATAGAATAATTTCAGTTGGAAGGGAGCTGCACGACCACTTCAGCTCTGACCAGAAGCTGAATTGTCCAAATTCCTCTTAAGCACTGTCATGCTTGGGCCATCAACCATCTCTTGATTGGCTATTCCAGTGTTTGACTACTCTCCATGCAGAAGTGTTTTCTACTATCTGGACTAAATTTCCCTAGGTGCAGTTTTTAACCCATTCCCCTGTGTGCTATCATTGGATACCGGCATCTCTGCCCTTCTCCTCAGGAAGCTGTAGAGAGCAATGGGGTCACCCCTCAGCTTCCTTTTCTCTAAACTAGACAAACCCAAATCCTTAGCCACTCCTCACAGGACATGCCTTGCAGCCTTTTCCCCAGCTTTGTTGTCCTCCTCTAGATGCATTCAAAGACCTTCACATCCTTCTTAAATGGTGGGGCCCAGAAAAGCACAGAGTACTCCAGGTAAGGATGCACCAACACTAAACACAGCAGGATAACCACCTCTTTTGACCAAATGGTTATGCTGTGTTTGATGCCTCCCAAGATGTGGCTTTCCCTCTTGCCTGCCAGGGCAAATATAATACATTCCACAAGCCTATATCTTATTTTTTAGTTTGCATAAACTATTAGAACTTTTTCTTAAGAATAGAGAGAAAATCACCATTTAGCCCTTGAGAATGACTCTCTAGGTCAGCTTGTATACAGTCAATATTTCAAACGGTAGCTTTCATAGATCAGGTTTTGTTTTGTCTTCCATGGATGCATGGGAGAATTAAATTTTAAGTAGAAAATCATTAAAATGGTTCCTGAAGACTGTTTAAATTATAATTCTTTCAAAGGAGGCTTTCTTTTAAAAGTCAATATAATCTAATTTGTTAAATATTAATGTTGGTATTATAAAACACTTTGAATAACTTGAAAGTAAACTTATTAAAAGTCATTTATCTTAAAATCTCTGGTGGAAATTCTAAGATCTATACTAATCTATCATGGATAAGTTATGGTATCTTGTCAGTAACATAAATAAATGAAGGTTTATCCAAAGTAAAACATTATTAAAATTGGGGTAAAACAAGTAATATTTAAAATTAAATCTGTTCAGTAACTTGCTGAACTGATTTCTTTTCCTTCTGTCTGTCAGAGTTCCACAGGTCCATAGGAGCTTGGTGTGCTGTCACAGGTTAACACTGGCCTGGCAATTAAACTGAGTAACAGATGCTCTCTATTAATCTCTCTCTCCTCCCTGATAAAGAAAGGAGAGAGAATAAGGGAGAGAGACTTAGGGGTTGGAAACAACACTACACAACTTTAATGAAACAGTAATGATAAATAGGAAAAAATACTAAATATATACAAATATACAGGAACATTGATACCATGTTCCTTCCCCCCCTTCTTCCCCAATAACTCTCACATCACCACCGAGGCTGCAGGGCAGCCCTGGGAAAGTCCAGGCTGGAATCCTGGAGTCAGAAGCAGTCAGGAACTGGAGGCAGGAACACACAGATATAGGCTGGCATGGATCAGGAGCACAGGCAGACGAACGGACGGAATCCTTCCAGGATGCCAAAGGAAACAGGGAACGGGGGAAGAAAGGGAAGCAGGAAAGGCAGGAAGGGCAGGAAGCTGGAAGCTGGCTTGGCCCTTGTGATCCCTCAAATTTATACTGAGTATGACATGCATGGGATGGAATGCTCTGTTTGGTCAATTCTGGCATCTATCTTGTCCATTCCTTCCCAAAGGAGTGCTGCAGGTGGGACCTCTTTACTCCTTCTGGAGGGTAAAATGTTCCTCAGAGCTGAGCAGTGTCCTTGGCTCTGCACACCAGTCTCTAGCAGTAACTATAAACATCAAGTGTTATTAGTCCCAGAAGCACACACCGTCTGAGAAACTTGCTGTCAATTTCAGCAAGTGCAACTACTTACAAGAGTCTTAGCTGAAAGCAAAAGTACAAGACAGAAAATCACCTTTATCCTGGCCCAAACCATGACATGTGCCCCTTCTGTTTCTTTCACTTAATACTCTACCTAATTTCAGAATGAAAATTCTGAAAGAATTTTTACCTCTAGAAAGAATTCTAGAGGTAGAAAGAATTTCTACCTCTAGAAGAGTAATTTTTAAAAGTTTTGTTCAGGGATATTGTTAGGCTCTGCAGGAGTCAGTGTTCTGAGAACTGAATGTTCCAGCAAAATAATGTTGCATTTAAGTGATGCATCTTGCAAAACTGCCCTGAAGATGTGAATAAGGAAATACACCTTGTTTCTCAGAGCATGAAAATGCAGATAGATTGTCATATTATTAGGCTGTAGGTCTAAAGCTACATCTTCATGCAGAGACTCTACTACTTAATAACAACTTGTGATTAACTATACCAAAAATATTACTGCCTGCTTCTAGGAAGTAGATTAGCCTTCAGTAAAACTAGACTTTACCAGTGTTGTGGCACAAGAATGTCTCTATATATAACATCTTCAGCTTAGCCACCTGGCAGGAATTGCATCCA
Organism: Calypte anna; assembly: GCF_003957555.1. Classification (NCBI taxonomy): domain Eukaryota; kingdom Metazoa; phylum Chordata; class Aves; order Apodiformes; family Trochilidae; genus Calypte; species Calypte anna. Next base: position 27,172,523 of record NC_044244.1, read on the forward strand.
GTGTTTTAATTACACAGAAATAATTTTCTAGTGCTGTAGTAAGAGATTTCTTGTTCCCTCTCCACCGCACTTTCTCCCCCTCAAACATGCACTCAAATATATCTGGTAAACTGTTTGAGATGGTGAGGTGCTGGTGATGTGGTAAGGTACTGCTTGCTATGACTCAGTTATAATACAAAAAATGGAATATCAGTACAGACATCAAAAGACTAGGAATCACAGGTTATGTTTATGCCTGTATCCCACTCCTTTCTTCCTGAAAGTTCATTGTCTTTGAGTTGGGCAGATAGATCTGTGAGTGGGGATCCACATCGACAAGTGTGCCAGTGGAATCAATAGAACTGATTGTACCCTGCAGAGACATAGACCTGGCCTCAGAGACTGCAAATTTTGGAACATCTTTCTTTTTCTCTAATTAATTGCAGTCCTCATATTGCTCTGTCTTTGAATTTTATGTATCTAAAGGATCTGGTAGCAGTAAAACTCTTCATCTTTCAAAATATTTTTATTTTGTGACCATTTGCTCAGAATGGAGTTTATGCATTTTGTTTAGCACTATTTATTTTTAGGTACTGATTGAATATTTTTAAGCCAATGAAAGCTTTTGTTAGATTCCAGCCATACTGCCCTGTCATGACTCTTCAGCATTGTTCATAACCTAGCAAGTCTCCTAAATAGAGTTTCCATTGATTTTGATTCCATTTTCATGAGCAGAGTCCTTGCATGGCTGGACTCCATTTCTGTAAATGCAAATGATGGAAATGTATATTGGCACAGCATTTTTAAGCGATAAAGAACAATCTACCAAAAGCAGGGCAAAGATTTTCTGTATCCCTAATTAATGTCTAAGGTTCTACATCTCTTTAGACCAAATAATAAAGGTCTCCAAAGTGCTGTTTCTAAAATTTGGCATTCTTCATACTAACTATAGAATATGGAGATATGTTTTTGCTTTGTGTTAGATTTTGGTGGCCTAATATTGAAGAATGTGCCTGAAGAGATAGACAATAAGAATAGAATGTTGAACAGTTCTGGGCACCTCACTTCAAGAAAGATATTGAGGTGATGGAATTGGTCCAGAGGGGAGCAAGGAGAGTGTTGAAGGGACTAGGGGGAAAGGCTATAAGTTGAGGGCAAGGGATCTGGGCCTGCATAACCTGGAGTAGAGGAGCCTCAGGGGCAAACATCTTACTCTCTACAACTACCTGAAGGGAGGTTGTCATCAGGTGGGGGTTGGCTGCTTCTCCAAGTGACATGATGAGAGGATATGGCCTGAAGCTGCACTAGGGGTGGTTTAGGTTGGATATCAGGAAGAACTTCCTCACAGAGAGCATGATCAGGCATTGGAATGGACTGCCCAGGGAAGTGGTGGAGGCACCATCCCTGGAGGTGTTTAAGGACAGGCTGGACGTGCCATGTGCCATGGTCTAACTAAGGTGGTGGTGTTAGGTCATAGGCTGGATTTGAAGTAAGAGGTCTTTTCCAACCTCAATAATTCTGTGATTCTGTGATTTTCAGGAAAGTAAATATGTAGAAATGTGCTGGTTTTTGTTTTCAGAAAGTACAGAGTAAAATGATTTTTCAGAAAGGCAAAAAAATCTGAAAAAATGAAGAAATCAAAAGACATTGTAGATGAATTTACTAATTTCTCTATGCAGTAAGGTGTTCATTATCTCTAGAATTTTAAAGACATATTTTATTCTTAAGAGTACAGATAGAATAAATAGGATTCCTAGAACATCATATGTATCATCAATATAATTTTTTTGATATTTAATTTGGTTTCACTTTTTACAATTTACTGAAAACAGTGGAGTAACAATGTGGACCCAGTAGGAACTCTGGAACTTTTAATATGAAAGGAAAAAAGGCAATGTAATATGATTCTTGAAGATTGTACAGAATTTGCAGTGTTAGCTGGTAGAAAAAATGAAATGACATATTCTATTACCCTTGAAGTGAGGAGGTTTGATTTGTACACCTCTAAGAGACAACTTAAAAAAAGACCATCATAACACTAGTTTTCACAGAGTTATGATTCAGACTAAACCCAAAAGCACTAAAAATTGAGTATGCAATATCAATATGTACTCAACTACTCTCTGTTAGAGTACATCTGATCCAAGACACAAGTGACAGCTGCCTCAATGGGAGGGAAAAAGGATTTTTTATTATTTCTGCCTTTTTTTTTTTTTTTTTTTTTTTTGTGGGGGAAGGAGGTTTAATTAGAGAAACAGGGCTCTAAAATGCAAAAAAAAGCATCTCTTCTAAGATGGCATAGCTGTGAACACTGAATAACGAGTCTCAGTAGTGTTAAAAGATGATTTTAATCTGCCAGAGTAATAAACAGTGGGGAAGTCTTTTAAATGCTCTGTAGGCACCTTGGAGTAATATTTCTCATGGCTTTCAATAAATCCCTGTAGTTATGCAGGCCATGGTTATTGTGAAGTATGCTCCAGTTTATGCAAGAAATGTTTGTTCAGAGGCTTATTGACAGCATTAACTGTAGCTGTGTGAGGTACTATTCTCTCTTGTGCTAATATATATTACAGAATTAAGAGAAAAGAGGCAGGCAAACCCTTTATGTCTTTAGCCTTCAAAACTCTTAAGGATGCAAACAGAAATCTGGGAGAGGAGTTGGGAAAAGTATCATTCCTTGTCTCTGTGAGCATGTAACTTTTGCTGGTTTATCCCACTGTTGGTCAGTTGTGAAGTTCTCTGGTAGTTCTCTACCAGTTAACTGCTCCTGATTGGGTTCCATGTACTGAGCACTGAGTAGAGACTGAAGTAGAAATGAATGATACACCTGGTAGGTGGGTCTTTGCTACAGTATTATTTTCTAGGATGCTGAGGCCTTTTAAACACAAGAATTATGAATGGGGCTATGATAGACACAAAAGCTTTTTTAGGAAAAGAAAAATGTGAGTGTGTCATAGATCACACATAAACTTCTGTGTCCAGTCCTGGCCAGGAAAACTGTCAATAATCTGGAACAAGTTCAGCAGAGAGCCTCAAACCCTCAAGCTGGTCAGAGACTGCAACACTTGCCCTGTCAGGAGAGGCTGTGGAAATGGGACTTGTTCAGCCTGGAGAAGAGGAGGCTTTGGGGTCACTTAACAGCAAGCCCCCAATAGCTATGGGGAAATTAGCAAGAAAGTGGAGTCAGGCATAGTGGTGCAATGGGCATAACTTTAACCAAGAGAGGTTCAGACTGGGTAGATGAATAATATATTTATGAGGATGATCAGGCAGCAGTTCAGTTGCCAGAGAAACTGTGGTTTCCCTCCTTGGAGGTGTTCAAACCTCACTGGATAAAGCTATGAAGAACCTCACCTAATCTTGTAGCTAACCCTGGTTTGGACAGGAGGTTGGACTATAGACCTCCTAAGAGCCCTTCCAAACTGAACTATCCTGTGATTCAAATAAAATTTCAAATGTTTCATCACATTTCAAATTTTTATCACATTTCAAATTTTCATCACATTTAGAAGCATATTATCTATATTAGAGGCTTAAACAAATGCAGTGTACTCACATCATTTATGAGAACATGTCTTTTGTAGGCATTTTTCTTTAAAGAGAAACACATTTAATTTGTTTCACTGGAAGTTGATTTTCTGCCAAGACATGCACACAAGCATAATCATCTCAATGGGAAGCTCAATAAGTTGTCTTTATGAAGGTTTCTTAAAAAGTGAGCAGCAAGTGGATAAAATGCACTAACATTTAAAAATTACTGTAGTTGATAAATTGTTTTTCTGATTTTAGATTTTCACAAAATATTTCCTTTTTGCTTTCTAAGATGCAGATAAAAATGTCATTAATGGTTTGAAATTTGGCACTGAAATCCGTACTTATGCATCAGAATAAAGGGTGTGGTAAAAACAGTGTTTGTCTTGTGCAGCTTAGGGCTTCTAAATGTCAACATTTAGATATCTGCTTAATTAGTTTCTGGATAGATGTTTAGTTTCTGGATAGGTGTTGAGTTCCTCTGATGGTCATCTGTATGTATCGCATTGAAAGTTCAGTGTGACAAGAACAAAGGCCTAGGAGAAAGAAAATAGTATTAAACCCATTTTAGAGAAGGTGAAGTCAGGATGAAAGATGTTGTTGTACACTCATATATCATACACTCATACTCATATAGAAGTGTGTGGAACAGCCATTAACTGAAGTCCCTGGGTTCCTCATACCGGAAAATAAACAATAGGTCCATGTACTTGTCAGCAGCAGATTTTTCTAGGTATTCTGGAAAGGAAACCTGATTCAGAACCTGGTAATTCATTCACTTTCCTCCTATAAATTGAAAGGACAATTTTTATTATCTTGAGGAGTATTAGGATCGGGGATATTTTTGTGTTTACAAATTGAAGGGAAACATGGTCAAACAGAAGAGTCTACTCTGAATAACGTAAATAAATCTTACAGGTTATTTTATTTTACAGCAGTGCAAAAGTACTCTCACTACCTTGAATATATTTAGGGTGCTGAGCTTAGCCAGTGACACTGTGAAAGAGTTGCATCCACCTACCAATAATGAGTATATATATAATAATAAATAATGCAAACTATATTCAGTATGGTGTTATTTCATTATCTGCACTTTTATCCTGTCTTTGAAGGTGCCAAATGAAGACTTTTCTTTTCTTTCTTTTTTTCTTCTTTTTTCCTCCTTTTTGATGTCATTTGTCTCCTTTGAAGCAAGAATTAAGATTTGCTGTTTGTTTCAAATCAAGTAGTAGTCGTTATCTGCAAATGACCGAGTTGGTGATTTTAAAAAGGTACTGCTTTTTTCTGCCCCCTTTCCATTTCTACACACACACACACACACACACACACACTCTTTCTCTCTCTCTCTCTCTCTCTCTCTCTCTTTTCTCTCTTCCCTCCTTCCTTCCATCCCCAGCAGCTGGAGATACTGCTCTCCCATGCTTGATGCTGCTCCAGTCTAATGGAGAGGTTAATTTCCATCTCTGCTCATGTGTAGGGAAGCAACAGCAGCTGCATCACTTTTGATGCTGTATATATATGTATAAAAAAAAGCACAGCTTGCCTCAGAAGTACTTTTCCTGAATACTCATCTTTCCAATGGTTTCACCTGGGCTCCCTTTTGGAACTGCTGAAGGCAGCCTAAGTGAACAACATGTACTTGGCATTGGAATGAGCTGACAGGGACCACATGTCTGCTTACCAGCTCCAGCTGAAGCACAGGAACTTCTTTAAATGCACCAACACCACCATTTGTGTTCATCTGAACATACTCTCATAGGATCAGAATCTCAGCTGGTATGATCCATCTTATCTCTATGCTCTTCTGGCATAAAAGCATATGTAACGAATATATTTTTTTTTGTGACAAGAACATATGTGAAGAATATAAAAAAATTCACCTCTTCAAAGATTTATAATTGATTTTATATGTCTTCTATTTTTCTATTGAGTGGAGTCATCAATACAAAATTCTACACAGAATAAACTGATGATGCTTTATCTACCTCTTTTTTTTAATTTAAGAAACATAAAGCTTCCTATTTTTTTGCATCTTTTCCTCATTAGAATTACAGCCTGAAAAAGTTTTTTAGTGCCAGTGTGTATTTTATAGTATTTTGTCAGCCATATGCAATAATTTTCCATGCTTTAATTTAAAAAAATTTGAAATTATTGTGTTTGCTGTTATGTAAAGCTTGCAAATCTCTGTTGGCAGAAATATTAATTGTAAATTGTTCATTCAAAAAGATTGCCTCCGTGGTTTTGTGCTGCAAACTGATATTGCAATGAAGGCCTGAATAGTTCACAGTAGCAGAACTAATAAGGTTTCGAAATTGATCACCCTGCTGGTTATGAGATTCAAATGAGAGTAGGAGGGAAAATTACTATTATCTTTTTTTTTTTATTATAGAACTGACTGTTGTTGACATTCTGTTTCTGTGAAGTAAATTGTGTGATGAAACTGTAGTGTATTTTTGGTATAATGGGTAACAACTCATTAAGCGGGGTCTCCAGCATCTGTGCATAGAAGAGCCAAAAACTATTTTCTGCTTTACTGTAGTCTGTTGGCAGTGATTGCCCAAATAATTTCTGTTCACTGACCATTATGCTACAAGGTTTTTAATATGTAGCCAAAAATATTATATGATAAACTGTATGTCATGTGTTTCTAGATATGCAGCTATATCCCCAGATTGCATTTCTAATGACTAGGTTTCAATTTTGTATATATAGCATTAAAAAAATTAGTATTTAATAATTTATTATAGCATGAGGGGGAGCAAGTGATAAATGCTGGAAAAGATAGTGATAGGAATTGCTATAATTGAAAACCAAAGCATAGTGCCCTGGTAGTAGATGTGTGAGTCTAATAAGTGATGGACCTCTAAAAGAGATTGAATAGAATAATGGATGGGAAATCAATGAAAAGATTAGAAATAAGTAGGTACCTAAAAAAAAAGAAAGGTGACCTTTAATGGATTTCAGTGGACTGACTTGGTGATTGGCTAAGTTAATCACAGTTCCTCAGCTAGTGCAACGTTCTGTGCAAAATCCCCAAAATTGCCTGCATGTAACGTAGTGGAAATGGATGGCATGTATAATTAAAAGTAGCTGTATGGTGTATCTATTCAGGAATATTATGGAACCTATCTTGTCATATTTCTGATATAATATATGTAGGTGTGATCATATTTAAAAGAAGAATTTGGGTTTCTAGCAATAAAAGTCATTCTACTGTTTCTAAGGCTTATGCAGTAGTTAAAACTTTAATTAAACAGGTTTTTAAGAATGAGAAATAGAGACTAAGTTCATAAACCAGACAGATATGCTTTGTAAATGAAGAAGAAAGCTAATTAAGCCAAGCATAGCAGCATAATATTAATTTTTAAAAACACTTCAAGCATATTTGTAGTAAATCTTGCCACAGCTATTGCATATTTCCTAATGAGTTATTAAACTCATTTTAATAACCTACTGTTTAGGTTCAGCATCTATGCTGCCAACACTACATAGCCCAGTAAAAAAAAAAAATCATCCTTAAGCATTATGGTAATATTTATTTCAGCAGAGTTAAATCTTTGAGCCCAATCTATGGAAAGAAAGAGGCAGAACTGAAATATTTACGTAACAGAATATTTTTAAATTCCTGTAAGTTTTATTCAGCTGCTGTTAATAAGGATCACTTGCTCTATCTAGAACTAGAGTTCTATCAAGAACTTTCTTCCACGGGATAGAAGATAACTGAATTTTGTCATATATATGGAAAGCAAACGAGGGAATTGGTGAATTGCTAAACTTCCTTCAGTTTGAGGGCAAAATTCAACTGCATGTTTTTACATTGGCAATTTTATACAGTAAAGCAAAAGTGGAAGATATAGCAGGAATGCTACATAAATATCTACCGATTTTTGCAAATAGGATTACCAATAAGACCCATAGATGCTGGTATACATACCCAAAATGAAAAAAAACCCAAACCCTATAACTATAATTGGAAAATAAATTGAAATGAAACCAACCAAACCTTAAAAAAAAGAGAGTGACACAAAGTAAGAGAAAGATACACCACTGGTCAGCCAAAAAGTACTGTTAGAGCAGGACTAACTTGATGTGGTCTCCTTGTTGTTTTCTCCTACACTTTAGTGTTGAAGGTGCTGATGGTGCTGACTGCAGCACACTGATCAGATGCAGATGTTGCAGTGGCTGTGGAGTTCTGTGTATGTCTATTTCTCAATAGTGCTTCTGGGCTACTTAAGTAATAATTATCTGCTGATGCTCTGTAGTGACTGAAGATAATGTTATTTACTAAGATCTACATATCCCTAACCATAATATTATAAAACCAAAGGTATGAGGTGACTGGTGAAAGATAGGCAGGAAGGACTTCAAGTAAACTACATTTCTATTCTCCCCTCCTGCCCTCACACCCCAAACTTATGTGTTGCTTATACATCTCTGTACCTGTGTTAAAGTCAGTCTGTAAGTGCCTCTGCAATTATAATTGTGTTCTGTTCCTGTGTTCCTTTCACAGAGTTTGAGTAGTCTTTTAGAAATATTTACTATCCCTTCATATGCAGGCACGTGAAGATCATTTTTGAACAAGCCAATATTTTGCTGAGCCCTCAGTTGTCTTTTACCAGACTTAAAGAAGTTTCTGAAAACTTCTGTCTTTTAGCTGCTTAGTTCTGTTCCTCTGACTTAATTATTAGATGCTGCCTTCTTGCCAGGACAAGGGCAAATGATAAGCATATGTTGCTGAATGACATTTTTTCCTTCTTCTCTTAGTAGCTATGTCTTTAGGAGTTGAAATAAAGTGTTTCCTGCTTTGAGTACTTTCCATATTGTATATTCAGTACTGAAAGAAACGCAAGCAATTCGGTTTTGAAATTTTTTAATCCAGGGTCTTCTAGAATAAACCATTGAAAAAGTGATGAATTCAAAACAGTCTTTCTGTATGACCTTTAATTTTTAAAAGAAAACTCTAAATTTTAATAGGTGGGATTCAGTTGCTTGAACATAACTGTCTACTGGCATTTTAAATGTCCTACTTATGCTGTCTGGTCTTACAAGCTACGGTATCAGAAAGTCACAGTTCTCTTGAACATTGTGTTATAGTTGTCCTTGTCATGAGAATGTCTCAATAGACTACCTAGAATAGCACCAGTCACTTATGTGTAGGCATACAAGTCACTCTTCATGAGAGTAATCAAAAATATCATGCTAAATTTTTGGCAAACATCCAGCAACATTTTGGGGATTAAATCTTTGAGTAATTTACTGTACGGAAATAATTCTTTGAGTTGTCTTAGATCTATGTGAATTTGGCTTTATGATGGTGTATATTTTTGGAGTGTAAGGAGTACATAGAATCATAGAATTAGCCGACATGTTCAACACCAATGCGTGAAACCAATTTGTATTTGAATCATTCCTTGTCTCCCAAGTATACCTGTGGGTTGATATTTGAAGAACGGTCAATAACAGAAGAGCATCCCTTATTTTAAGGTATGTGACCATCTTTCAGTGTAATTGGCTTTTTAAAGATTATTCAGTGTATAGTACTGGTAGAGCTACTTTCTTCTGGAGAATGAATTTGTATAGAGCACTGGTTGTGGTAGTATACAGTAAGGAGAGAAAGTGACAAGGCCCTGTTTTGCTAAATTTATAAGCCCTTCTAAATATTTTATATATAATTTGGATTTAATATGGCTTTTTAATTTGGTTATAGAATAGATATATATCCACATACATCTACTAATCTAGATGTAATTCTATATACATATCTCTAAGTGATGTATACATGAATGAAAAAAAATGCCAAGTTTGTGAAGAATCAAGAGGTATAAAATGTGTGTGTTAGGAATGGAGGTCAAAAATAGATTTATATGAATCATGATTCATCTATTCAAACCTAGATTACAAACCTAGATTCTGTGTTGTCATTCTAAAGGCAACTGAAGGTTTCATTCTAAGTGTATAATATATGCTTAAGCACACTGAATTTCATCACAAGAAATTCAAAACACCCATTGCACACTGGAGACAAATTCTGCTTAGAATAAATAGAAGCAAATTGGAGGAATAAACTTCATGTCTCTTAAAACAAGGAAAGATTGCTGAGCTGGTGTTCTGAAATACCTGAAACTATTTGGCAGTCACAGTGGTTGGCAAGAAATGCAAATTTCAAAACAAATTAAGTTGAAGAACTTAAATTGTTTTGCTTTCCTTCTTTTTGGGCTTTGTTTCATGAAGTTATACAATGAAGTTATTGTTGTGAGCAGGACATGTCTGGAAACAGGACTCATAGCCCTGCACATCTGTAGAAAGAATGAAATGTTTCACTTATTCAGAAAATGAGAAATTTGCGACATTGCCCTTGAAATACAGATCAAATTGAGCATAGTTATTTTATTTTCAGTTTTTTACCTCAAGCTTAAAGTATTGCACAGATACAAGTGTGATTTGCTACAATTACTTCTACTGTCAGACATGTAAACATCATCAATTGTGATCACCCTGCAAGGCTCTGTGCTGAGAGATTGTTGGATAGGTCAGTAGTTGGGAAATAACAAGAATCATTAGTCATTAGTCATGTTTATTCCCTGTCAGCTTTTAAGATATTGTACTTAAGTTAGGTATAAAGATCTTATTAACAAATGGAATCTGTAGTCCCCAATGGGAGATACAATACAGCATGAATCTCGAGTTCCAGAATAAAACCTATGGTTCATATTGGAGCTTCACAAAAGAAAACATGTTTGCAGGAGAATGGAGTTCCTGTTTCACACAGATGTATCTTCACTCCATCTCAAATATTTTCAGATTATACTCATCTTTGAATATCAAAATAAAATAAGCCTCAACTTCTGACCAAATTAGCATGAGTGATTTTTAATGTTTTTTTAGAAGTTTCTTTAAGTCTTCACTGCATGAGTCACCAATGCACACTCATATCAGCATAATATCAGAATCCCTTTAGTATCACATTATTGTCAACAGTGGATCAAGGCCCTGGGTAAATTTAAAACCAGATGATTTCAGACACAGAAAATCCAGTTAAGAATTGCATTGTCATGAAACTCTACCTGGCTGTGCTGTAACTCAGACATTCAAACTGTTGAAAGCAAAAAGGGGACTCATCACCAAAAATTAAATAAAGCTAAATTTATATAGACATAAATATCAGGAAAATATTGTTAACTTGTATATTCAATGTGCATTAAAGCTACTGGGAATTCCTGATATTACTGAAAGTCAAGGAATGTAACATTTCTAAGGATCTGTTTCAATGCTTTTAATACAAATATTAAAACCACCTGATCTTAATTCAGTTGCATCAATGGAAAGTTTTCCATTGTGTTTAGTGGTCAAATTTCTGTATAACAGTAAGCTCTGGGATTTCTGAATGACACTCCCTAAACAGGTACCTGAATGAGAGGTGCCATTGGCCAAGCTTTCATAGGTTATTTGTTCGAAGCATGTCAGTAGAGGTTTAAAAAAAATCTCACTTTTGGCTTCTAAAAATTATGGCAGTTATATTAGAAATGATGGCACACATGATACTGACCCAAGGCTATTATGAGACTCAAAAGTTTAGGAAAGTACTACATCCATCCAGTAAAATCTAAGTGGAAAAAATACAGTGGTGGTGTCATTTCTGTCCGGTTGCAGTTTCTTTTCTGCTCCCAGGAATAGTACTTGTAATTTTTTCCTTGTGAAAATGGAACAGCTCAACAAAAATGACAGTATGAGGGACTGAAAATCTGACATATTTCCACAACTCACTGAAAATAAAAGTTGCAGATGTCATTTTTCAGCTCTTCTTTGGAAGAGGCTTTGGAGATTTGTCACAGTATGGAGCATCTCCACAGCCACTGCATTGCATCTTTTGGGCAATGCCTGTAGCAGAAGCAATAGCAAACACAATTTGATCTTGAGTCTTGACAACATACTTCAATTTATATAGATAGTATGAAACAGTAGTTTCAGGACTTGGATATGTGACTGAATATGTGATTCTATAATATACTGTTAATACAGCTGTAAATAGTTCAGAGTTAATCTTCTAACAACTTCTATTTTTTGTGGTCATTACTCTAAAAGAATGTTGAGCAATAATAATGAAAATTAAAGTAGCAATTCTGCAAATACTTCAGTAACTCTTCCCTGTTATAGTATTCAAGTTAAGTACTTTTTTCACAAGTCTTGTTTATTTTATTACAGTAGAATGGCATGAAAATAAATTAAAACAGAGAGTTCTAGAGTTTCTAGCCTGGGGGGAGTAAATGTTAAATAGTTAATTTATTTTTATTTCCCTTAATTTATAGCTATGGGTTTTTTCTGAGATTTATACTGCATTGTACTGGGTGATAAAGTGTGTCTCAAAGAGGCTTGTAGTAATATCTGTCTGTGATTGCTCTTTCATCAGTGTCTACTGATTTCCATAAGTGAATTTATGTTATTATTGATGTCTGATATGCTGTAGCTTATGACAGGAAGTAGAAGACCATATTTGGCCAAATGTACTGAGGAAGTTTTTAGTTCCACACATCTGCCAAACACCTGTATTCTTGTAAGAACTCAGTGATCAGTCATACTTGGTATGGCTCTGATATATTCCTTAAATTTGTTGGCATAAGCAATGTAAATCAGTCTTTCCAAATGTAAGTTCAATGGGGAACTGCCAATATATATGTGATTTCATGCATTGTTTGTCTAAATGAAAGATCCAGATGCAAGATTTTGCACTGGAAATGTTAAAAAGATTTGATCCCCAAACTGTGGGACTTCTTGTCAGTAAAACTGATGAATGTACAGCACTGACATCTGAGTAAGCTATAGGTTTTTTCCTGGTAGTGCATATATGTTAGATCCTCTTGGAACTGGAGATGCTAAATTCGGTATAATCCCAGTGAGCTGGTATTCAAACAAAACCAAAATATATTAATATCTGACAATACAAATGTAGAAATATAATTTTTTTGCCAACCCGTTGCATGGAGTAGGATGAATCTTTTCTCCAAGGAACCTCCATTTAAAAAAATTCAGTTGAAGAATCCAGCTTCTCTTAAAAGGAATAAATAAGTAAATAAAAATTCAGAGTAGCCCATGTCTTTCCTGTTCAAATGCATGAACACAGGTAGTCTGTCAAAGATGATAAGGTAGTTTGTCATGTGCTTCACACTTCACAGAGAGGCATCGTTCTTGTCATCACATTTATCATGAAAATTGCAAGGGATATATAATTGGCTAGGAGTTGTTATAAAAGAAAAAAGATTGGAGTTGGGGGGAACTTGTGGAACATAAAGTGAACAGCAAGCAGGAACACAATAGTTTTACAGAAATTAAATTTAATTACTTAACAGAAACATTATTTTAGGGCATATTAAACAATCAATCTATTCAGTATAGAAATGGACAAGCCTCAGCAATAAAAGCAGGCTGATTTTTGACTACATTTAAAAGGTGCACAGAAAGTGGTTGGATTATGATGGCTGAAGGAACAGCAGAACATTTAGAAAATGCAAGATTTATAGAGGAGATCTGATTACAGTTTTCAAAATATAAATGTTTGCTACAGGAGTGATATGATTTAACTACTCCCCATAGCTTTAAAAGACGTACAAGATTAAAAGAAGTGATTGGATTAAACTGTTAAGAGTTATGCATTTAATATTAGGAATAATTTGATAACTAAAGGATTGTTTTGTATAGCATATTGTTTTATGCAAGAATATTGTGGTATTTATGCCACTGGAAGATTAATATAACAGACTGAACAAACTTTTGAAGAGATGGTTAAATTTAATTAAACTTTTTTTTATTAGATTAAGTGTAAATGGCTGCAGAATGTTATAATATTAGTCCCATCCTATGTCATTTTTTCATGAGAAAAGAAAATTTGGATGTGTTGCTTGTGACTGTATTGTCAAGATGACTTTACCTGAAAATTCTTTTCTTGGGAGAAAGTAATGACATCACTAAGATCATTGGAACTGTAGAAATGTATATAAAGTTAGAAAAGAAATGGTGTCTAATCTACATAACATACCATAGTGCACTCCTAGTCTTTGCTTCTTCAGAAAAGTATATTCAGTAAGTATACAATGTATGTGTTGTATTATGTGCTTTTTATGTGTATAATGACATACATATATAATTTTAAATGTAAGTGTTAATGTGTATGTAATTGACACGTAATATGTAATTTATATGTATGACAACTGTGTCCACAGTGTAGTGAAATGAGGCAACCAGGTGCCACTAATTGCCAGGTAGTGGGCGTGAGCTTGTGTCAAGCCCACCTGTGCCTGATTAGGGTGGGCCCCCACTGCACATGAGCAGGATTAGGGGGCCAATAAAAGGTGAGGCCTAAGACACAGGCCCAGCTCAGTCCTGAGCTAGCCAGCAGAGAGGTCAGTCGCTCTTGGAGCAGCAGCACCGATCCAGGCTAGTCAACTCTGAGAGCCATAGGCTTAGAGTGTTACTCGTGAGTCTCTGCTGGAACACCTGGTTGGACCTTGAAGTGTGTTCCCTAAAAGAGATCGTCTTGCTACATCTGGGGCAATTAGTGGCACCTGGTTGCCTCATTTCACTACACCACAGTTGACTGGTGGGGCCATGGCTGGGATAGCAGGGCTCTCTCCTGTCATCAGTACCATTTTAAGGAGAGTTTAAGGAATCCAGTCTCATTGGAGACAAAGCTACAGCAACTTCTGCAGCCAAAATTATGAAATAGAGTGAAAATAAAGTGTGCTGCAGCCTATAAATATTTTCTCTTTTTACCTGGGAGGATGAGGAGGAAGGAGCAAAGCTATTTAGAAGAGTTCTAGTGCTTTTATATGTGTACATGAAAAGCACTTCTTCAGGCGAGAGAGAGAAGAGAAAAAATTAAGCTATTTGAACATTTTATGAACCTGCTTATCTCTTCTCTCTGTTTCCCTAGAGATTTTGCATGCCAGTTGTTTCCTCAGGCTTTTCCCCTTTTCTTCCTTTGTCCTGCATACTGTTGGAGGAGGAGCCCAGGAAAAAGTACTTCTGGATGATAATAATTGTAATAAATAATAACTTTAATGGGAAAGAGCACTTTGAGCATTGAACAGAAGGCCTAATTGAGCATGCAACTGCATTGCATCTCTCTGTCTAGTAACATTCCTTTTGTGCAGTTGCTTTTACCACCTCTACACTCCCCCTCATCTCTAAAACACTTTAAAAATAGACAATAATAAACCATCAAAATACAACTGCATTTCAAGAATTTTCTGCCATTGAAGATTTACTCAAATAAAATATAAACATTTCCAGAAATTTCATAAATTTATTCGATTCTTCACTCAACTCTCAGTTTTTTATGCAAATACAGTGATTTCCGTGGGATAAAGGTGACTTTGGGTTCCCTCCTTTTCCATCTTATTACTTCTTATTCTTCTCCTACAACATTTCCTCCTTCTTCCTCTAGTCACAAATGACACAGAGAAGTTTTGAGACGTTTATTTCTGTATTCTCTCTGTTCTTTTGTGATTTTTTATTCTTCATCCTCTTTTATTGAATCTTTTGAATTTTTTAATTCTGTTTATCTGGCTCTTTGACCTCACTCAGACTCATTATTCTTGTCTGTCTAGAAGCAGCTTGTGCTTGATCCCAATTACCTCTTTAGCATGTGCCTCATTTTGCTTAATCTCTTTTGCCATCTATAAAATAACTGAATATTTCTGTTTGGGTTTTTTTTGTTATGATCAGTGTTGATGTTCATCCCTTCTCTTCTGTTATAGGCATGCTTCAATCTGATTCAGCAATTCACCTACAACTTTTCCCCACTAAGGTTTTCCTAGGCAAATTGCCAGACCATTATTCTGTTCCTATCTTTCTTGACCTCTCAGCTACAGTTTGTCTTCCTTACCTTCAAAGCTTATGTATAATATAAAATCGACAGGCATTCATTCTTCTTTCTTTTCTTTTCTTTTTCTTTCTTTTCTTTTCTTTTCTTTTCTTTTCTTTTCTTTTCTTTTCTTTTCTTTTCTTTTCTTTTCTTTTCTTTCTTTTCTTTTTCTTTCTTTTCTTTTCTTTCTTTTCTTTCTTTTCTTCTTTTCTTTTTTCTTTTCTTTTCTTTTTCTTTTCTTTCTTTTCTTTTCTTTTCTTTCTTTTCTTTTCTTTTCTTTTCTTTTTCTTTTCTTTTCTTTTCTTTCTTTTCTTTTCTTTTCTTTCTTTTCTTTCTTCTTTCTTTTCTTTTCTTTTCTTTCTTTTCTTTTTCTTTTCTTTCTTTTTCTTTTCTTTTCTTTCTTTTCTTTTCTTCTTTTCTTTTCTTTCTTTCTTTTCTTTTCCTTTTCTTTCTTTTTTTCTTCTTTTCTTTTCTTTCTTTCTTTTTTTTCTTTTTTTCTTCTTTCTTTTCTTTCTTTTCTTTTTTTCTTTTCTTTTCTTTTCTTTCTTCTTTCTTTTCTTTCTTTTCTTTTCTTTTCTCTTTTCTTTTCTTTCTTTTCTTCTTTTTCTTTTCTTTCTTTTCTTTTTTTCTTTCTTTTCTTCTCTTTTCTTTTCTTTCTTTTCTTTTTCTCTTTTCTTTCTTCTCTTTTCTTTTCTTTTCTTTTCTTTTCTTTCTTTTCTTTTCTTCTTTCTTTTCTTTCTTTTTCTTTTCCTTTCTTTCTTTCCTTTCTCCTTTCTTTCCTTTCCTTTCCTTTCCTTTCTTTCCTTTTCTTTCCTTTCCTTTTCCTTTCCTTTCCTTTCTTTCCTTTCCTTTCCTTTTCCTTTCCTTTCCTTTCCTTTCCTTCCTTCCTTTCCTTTCCTTTCCTTCCTTCCTTTCCTTTCCTTTCCTTCCTTTCCTCCTTTCCTTCCTTCCTTCCTTTCCTTTCCTTTCCTTCCTTTCCTTTCCTTCCTTCCTTTCCTTCCTTCCTTTCCTTCCTTTCCTTCCTTCCTCCTTCCTTCCCTTTCCTTCCTTCCTTTCCTTCCTTCCCTTCCTTCCCTTCCCTTCCCTTCCCTTCTCTTTTCCCCCATCACTGGTTCATGTTTAATTGTGGACCTGATACTCTGCTATGTTATTTCTTCAATATATATATGAGGTTCTGGGTATTTATTGTTTCTGTTACCTTAGGTGAGGTCATTAGTGTAAACTACAAGACACAGTCATCTTTCCTCCAGATCTGCGTCCCAACTATCCAGAATTTTGTTCTGCCTCCCTAATGGCTTCATGTGGAACTTCATATGGCAGCTCTCATTTGACCTCTATTCCAGAGCTCTTATTTGACTTCCATCCAGACTCGGTCTCACTGTTTTCCTTTCCCCAGTATGTGTCTCACTGTCTTTGCTTGTCTTTCATCTCACTTGGGCTCAACATGCAAAAATCCACTGCATGATTTTGTCAGTCCTCCTATCAGCTTCTTTTATGACTTTTAGGCTTTCATCATAAAGAACATTTCTTAGCTTAAAAACTGGGTGCATGCGTTCTCTGTCTCTTTCTGAATTAAAAGTCTAGTAAAGGTTTGTCACAGTTTAAACACTGTGCTGGCAATTAACCCCAATCACAGATGCTCTCTATTCATCTCCCTCCCCTCCCTGATGAAGAAAGGAGTGAGAATAAGGGAGAGAGACTTAGGGGTTGGAAAACTAAATGAAACAGTAATGATTAATAAGGAAAAAATTGTTAAAATATATAATATACAGAAAAATGATAGCATGTTCCACCTGCCTTTCCCCAGTAACTCTCACAACACCACTGAGGCTGCAGGGCAGCCCTGGGAAAGTCCAGGCTGGACTCCTGGAGTCAGCAGCAGTCGAAAGCTGGAAGCAGGAACACACAGATTCAGGCTGGAATGGGATCAGAACCACAGGCAGACAAATGAACGGGATCACCCCAGGATTCCGAAGCAAACAGGGATGGGTGAAGAAGGGTGAAGAGGAAGACAAAGAGGAAGGGGCTTGACCCTTAGAGTCCCTCAAATTTATACTGAGTATGACAGGTATGGGATGGAATACTCTGGTTAATTTTGGTCATTTGTCTTGTCTGCTCCTCCCTAAAGGATTGCAGGTGTGACCCCTTACTCCTTTTCTCTTTCCGGGGTATAAGATGTTCCTCAGAATTGAGCTGTGGCCCTGGCTCAGCAGACCATTCTCTAGCCATAACTATAAGCACCAAGCATTATCAGTCCTAGAAGCAGACATTGACTGAGAAACTTAATTTCAGCGAGTACAACTACTTTCAAGAGACTTCACTGAAAGGAAAATTACAAGACAGAAAATTAGCTCTATCCTGACCAAACCGGCACAAAGTTCCCTCTAGGTATCTTTTAGATTCGATTACTGTAGCTCTGATTTCTCTGTTCTTTACAAATGCAAATACACTATTTTTTTTTTTTTTTAAGGGGGAAATTGGGGTGTTAAAAAGAGGACTTCTGGACTCTTCTTGCTCATAGATTCATTTTGTCATCTCTGTTTCTTTGGATTGACTCATAAATCATCTTGTCATGCACAGATTGCAAATTGTAATTTTCAAGGCACAGTTTATTCTTTGTTTTCAGTCATTTATTATTTGCTGCATTGTCTTGCAGTACAGAGAACTTGATTTCTGCTTCTTCACAGTCCAAAGAACTTCCTCTGATCACTGGTTTAATAATTCAAGTAAACACTGTCCAGTTTCTTTAACATCACATCTGCTCACTCCCCTCCTTCCCCCAAAAACATGAAAAAAGAAAAAAAGGTAAATCCATTTGTAAATCCATTTGCTTAGTCACTTGTGGCAATCTTTATATTTGCAGCTTTACAGCTGTCATATTAATTCCAGATCTCTTGTTAGGTACCCTAGATGCTAGTGTGACAAAAATAATAAATACTAATAAATAAAGACTTTATTTGCCCACAAATTACCTGCCTGCAGGAAGCTTAAGACATGTATCTGACCTTTATAATTGATGCTCTGTTAATAAAGAAAAATTGCACATAACTGTTAAAATTTAGGTGTGTCACATCTTGAAATATTTAAACTGCTTTCGGGGGGCAGAGGGAGAGGAAAGAAGTTGTGTTTCTGAAATTTTAGATGTATTACTGTATCGTGCCTTCTTTTATTTAATGCCTTTTTTTTTCATTTTCTATATTTGTTGTTTTTGAAAATCAAATTCATCCTTTGGTAATGTGAATTGCAGGAAATGAAGAACACTACAAATGAAATGCTTTTAAACAAACTGTCATTAATTACATGTGCAAATGTATTGACTAAGATTGGGTTTGCAATTAGATAACTAATTATGTTGAAAATGGCATAGCATCTTTAAATAGATGCCAGTGCCTCTGGCTCATCCAGTTCTCTCTAGGCTGTTATTTAAGTGTGCAGCTCTTCTCTTACTGTCAGGTATCACCTGTTCTAGTTTAAAAGCATGGTTGCATGCCTAATTAGACATATAATAATGATGTTTACATATGCAAAATATAAAATCTTTATATGAATTTAGGCTGCATTCTTCTATTATACAGAAAAGCTGTCTGTCAAATGCTGTACAGAAAATCTGTTTACAATTCCAATATTTCTTAACAACAACAAAAAAAAGCTTTTCCTGACTCTAAGCTACAGAATTCGAATTGTTTCCTTGTATAATGTCTGGCAGCTCTCTAGTTAGTCCCTTTCAGATATCTGTTTAAAACTGCTTCCAACCTCATATAGTCTTTCAAGATAATTATTTATAGAAAGAAGTTAAACCTTCCCATAATAAGAATACTTAGAGGTTTTTAAGAAAGGGGATAGACAATTATCTCAGATATAATGTAGATCCAGTCTAATTGCAAAAAGTAGAAGGAAATGAACCATGTCAATACTAGCTGTAAATGGATCGTGTCACCAGTGTCCTACACCTTTTCAAATGACTAGACAGGTTTTGTAAGAGATGATAGCAATACCATTCTTTTTATGTTAAATTGCTGGCTTTTAAGACATGAGGACTAGATTTCAGGTAAGGAATGTCATAGTTGTCAGAAAAATCAGAATTAAAGGTAGCCTCAGGGATAATTTTTGCACAGAATTTTGTGTATTAGTTGCCAGGCAAATTTGATTCTAAATTATTAATACTCCTGACCAGTCATCCAAAAGAGTGTACTAATTCCTTACCTTCACATTAAGAGAAGATACTTGGGGGTTTGAGTAAAAGTATACAATTTTAAGATACTGCATATGTACACGTTAGAGTTATCATAGAAAGGTTTAGGTTGGAAAGGACCTTAAAGATTATCAAGTTCCAACCTCCCTGCATGGGCAGGGACACCTCCCACCAGACCAGGTTGCTCAAAGCCCCATCCAACCTGACCTTGAACACTTCCAGGGAGGGGGCAGCAACAACTTCTCTGGGCAGCTTGAGCCAGTGTCACATCAATGTGTGAATTAATTCTCTTAAAATACACAGTATTGATTCCTTGTAAAGTGGTATTTTCATTGTTTTAAAACAAAGACAAGTTCTCATTTAACTTGGTATTTATTTTAGCGTTGTATTTGCGAGAGAAGCTGAGGACAATATTTTGATTTTAAAGTTTGTCTATGAATGGCAGTGGTATGCCTTCTATATGTAAAGCATAAAAATATTTGAAGAGCTGGCATTACCTTTATCAATTCAGAAGCAAAGCTGGAATAGTAGACACCAGATAGAACTGATGCAAATTCCTTTATGTAAACCCCAGTTAGTTTTTTTTTAATGAAACCACTTGCTTAGTTCACAAGCTTTCCCAAAATTCTTTGCTTTCAAATCTATCAGTCTGGCAAAATATCAAAAGCTAGTGAATTTAATGGCAGGCAGAACACACACACTGCATTAACTATGAATAATTGCATCATACTATTTCAATTAAGATGCAATGAAAATTAACTAATAGTTTTACATAGTTTTGTTGTTAGATGCAGCTTCAGAGTCTTAAAATTGAACTTATTCTGCATACATATTTTCCCCCAGGGAATGGTTCCTCAGCAGTTCTTTTGTTTGCTGATATACAGCACAAGACCAACAAATTTCATAAATCATACTGACTAAAAATATCAGTTTGCTACTTAATGAGGCTTTAATCCATTTTGAACAGTGGGGTTTGGGGCTTGTTTTGTTTAATATTATTTCCTTTTTCTGAAATTCTTGGGGGAGGAGAAGAGGGAATATGGTTAGAAGAATAGCATGTCTTCTCTCTGGTCTTCAAGGGAAGTACAGATAGGGACATTTTTTCAAATCTGAATTCTTAAAATATTCTGAGCTTGTTCATGAGCTCACAGAACTGGATTGTCACAGTATCACAAGCATAGTTGAGATGGAAAGGCACTTCTGGAAATCATCTAGTCCAGGCAGGGTCAGCTACTGCAGGCTGCCCATTCTATAAGCATAAAGATGTTTATGAAGCAGCCACGTTATCCTGTGAAATTGAACAATCTATGAAATTTATAAATAATGTTATCAGGTGAAAGAACTGTGCCTAGTCCATTGGGTTATGAAATCTGAAGTAGAAATCCTAGAATGGAAGGTGTACATGGAGGGAGCCAGTCCACCCCACATCTGGGTTTAAATAACTACTGTTCAAATCAATGTTAACTTTTCATAGGTATTATATTTGTTGAATGTTTATTGTATTATACAAGATGACAGCGTAGAGAAGACTACTCATCTTTCTGTATCTTTTTACAAGTGTCATAATATGATTGTGACTGAACTGTGTAATTATTGTGATTACCAGGCCACTTCTCCCAGAACAAGTTCAGTGCCACTTACCTTGTTGTACCTTCTCTTTTTTGTTTTAATGGAGTATTTGATACATAGAGATATATTCTACAAAAAGAAGTATATTTTCTTCACAGGATAAAACATTATTAAAATGTATTGAAATTAGAGAATGGTTAGCAGTGACATTTTTTTAATTAATGATTTCTGTGGGAAACTTTGCTCAATAATACTTTCAATAGATTGTTCCCTTTAACTCTCAATTTACTAGAAATCTTCTTCAAATTGCCTCTAGAGGGAAAGCAATTACCTGCCTTCCTTTCATTCCTCCTTTCCACTTCTTCTGGTAAAAATCTGTGCTGGAAAAAATGCTTGATTTAGGCTTTCTTGATAGATTTTAGTATTTACAAATATTGCTGCTAGAGATTCACTGTCAATTATATGCAACAAGTTTGCTAGAAAAGGTATAATATTTGTTCAGGGAAAAATCACAAACATCAATGTGTTGTTATGAATTTTCTTCTAAAAATATAAAAAGGTTTGGCTTCATGAAGGCATGTCTCAGGTCAGCTGCAATTTGAAATCTATTGAGCTTGACCTAGATGTCATTGGTGTAAAAATTAGTCTACTGAGTTATCTTTTTTTTTTTGTCCCTGTGTGTGTATTTTAGCTCTCACTAATTCCTACTTTTAAGTTAGTGATTTGGAAGCCCTAAGACAAACCCAGTGATGATGAGAAAGAGACTTACTCTTTGTGAAAGCTGATTTTGTACAATTTTTTGACTTTGCACTGCATCATTTTTGAAAACAGCTATCCAAGGATAAACCAGAAAAAAACAGGGATTTAACACACCTTGGCATCATGCTTCACTAGTCTGCTACAGCAGCAGACACCAGAGGAAGCCAGATCCTTATCCCTTATTCCACTCCATACAGAGAAGGCAAAGTGAGATAAAGAGGGAAGATAAAGAAGGATTCATTTAATGGACAAACCTGCTGATAACAATCGTGTGACAGGAGGAAGTTGCTGGAGGTGCATCTATTCCCATCCTGAAAAGAGAATAATCCTTTGGAGGGAGATCATATTACCTTGCATTTTATTATACTTTATTCTAAACAAAATAGAACATTTTGAACTTAGCATCTTGATGAGCAAGATTGTTATTTCTCTTGTTATTTCTCTTGTTATTTTCTCTTGTTAAAAATTTAGAGTTGAGAAATGCAGAAAAATGCTTTCTTGTTTAATTTTTTAGTGCTTGCTGGAGTTCTTTTCAACTGAAAAGCACTGCCTGGGTAGTCCTGGAGTCTAAAGCATTCTATATTTATCCACAAAACTGACTTTGTACAGATAACAGGAGTTTATATGTGGGCTCATTCTCCCTCTATTGGAGAGGTGACCTGCTGCTAATACTCATCCACTGAGGCTCAGTTCTATGTTCATGTTTAATTTTCCATCATTCAGTTTTTCTTTCTCTTCCTATTAAATAGATTTTGAATGATAAATAAGTTCCAGAACATTTTTATTATAAAACCTTCAGTTCTGTTCATCATGTCCTTTGAAAAAATGGAGCACTATGTGTGTTGTCTCAGACCTTTACTTAATTTAATTAACTTTGAAGTGTTTTTTTGAGTTAAGGGGGTTCCTTTTATTGAAATACATCTCTAATATTTTCATTTACTCTGGTAGAAATTGTAGTCATAAAATAGAAATGAAACTGAGAATGATCTAATCAGTTTTCCCACAAAGAAGAAAGATCAACTACATTCTAATAAATGTTTGCCTGTCTTCTTCTTCTGTATCTTTCTGAAAGCTACACTACAACCTCTCTAGAAAGCCTATTCCAGTGCTCTGCTATCTATGTAACCAGAATATTTTTCATGATAATTCATAGTACTGAATTATATTAGTAAAAATTAAGCAATTATTTTCTTTTGGTTCCAAAGTTATTGGAAAAATTGATCATTTTTCTCTCTGAGGAGCTCCATAGGGCACAGCAGTTTTTCTGTACTGCCTCTTTCACTTAGTCTAATTTTTCCAGACTAGCAAAGCTGGCGCCTTCCATTTTTCCTGACAGACTTTATTTAACACACGATTACCCCACCATATCAGAGTGGAATCTGAACAGAAGGTGAGTTCAGAGGTACACTTCATTGGGACACAACTTCAGAACATTCTCCTAGCTTTGAGCAACTTCTTGAGGACAATGGTGGTGTTGAATTATTTTTTCACTAGATTTTGTCCTGCAAGTTCTAGCACTTTTAAAACCCTTTGAAATTTGTAGCATCCACAATACTCTTTGCAAGCAGTTCCCAAGCTTCCTCGTGTACTCTTTAAAGAAACACTTAGTTTTCAGCCTACCAATCACTTTTTATCTGATGTTTCTTACACCATCTATTGAAAAAGCAGTTCCCTATTTATATTCTTTGTGCTGTTCATCTTTTTGCTCTTCATCTCTCTCTTCTACTTGATTATCTCTTTCCCAGGTCGAATAATTTAGGTCTACTTAACAAACATATTGGTTTTCTCTACATTTTCCTCCATTTTACTGTACCATTTTCAATCTCTATCAATATTGATCAAATTTTCATATATCACCCACCTCTATTAAAACTGCACACAGTATTCAAGAGGAGATAAAACATTTTTCTATAAGAACAGAATAGCTATTTCTGTTTTTTCCCTTTCCATACTATGAGTGATATTGGATTTGAGGGCTAATTAATAGCCCAATTATACCTTTACTGTGTGATAACAAACAGATCAGAGCCCATCTTTGTGGGGATTAAATTAGTTCAAGTTTGTGGTTTTTTTTTCCTCTCCCAGAAGCATTACTTTACCTGAACTAGGATCTACACCTAATTTGGAAACCTAGTGTCAATTGTTTGCTCTTTCCTGGATTATCTCCAGTAGATTTCTCTTTTACTTAAATGTGGTTTTCTTTGATGTGGTACTCCAGCTGGGACCACAGTAACTGATAAAAGAACAAATGAATTGTCCATTTCCCTCATGTTTTATATGCAACACATCTTGTAGTACATCCCTGTATTGTATCTCTCAAATACACTTGTCTTTTTTTTTTTCCCTATCAGCATTATCTTGTATTTTGTTTGTGATCACCTCTAATAACAAAAATCTCTACTACAAAATATTTGCAGAAATTTTATTCAGTTAATCCTTCGTAAGGGCAGGATTTCACACATCTCCAGTGAATACCATGGTGGTATTCTTTAGACCATCTTTAAAATGTAATAGAATAATTTAAAATTTTGATACTTCTCTTAGGAGTGTTTACAACCAATCACAATTTTTTTTTCCTTATCAAATGCCATTAGGGTACTTTCTATTCCATCTCCTGTTTCCATAGTAAAACCACTAAGAACTAAGCCTGCACTTAGAGGCTTTTACCATTAAGTTTTCCTGTGGGATGAACTTAACTCTTAAGAGTACTTTTCATTTGCTGAAATATTAAAGACACTGGAAAAAACATATAATCCAGTCTCTATGGAATGCAATATGTAGCCTAACTCAACTGTATAATATCTCTGTGTCTGCCTACAACTTAGTGATCATCCAGCTGGCACTCAGCTTCTCCAGCGGAGGCTGATTTCTGCAGAGCCACCCTAGAGAATATAAACTTCTCTCTGGTGGTCTGGAAGGGTTAGTAATCCCAATGGAGTTGCATTTCTCTTGCCCTTCACAGAATCTAGAAAAGGGTATGGCATGATATGGCATTGTGTAGTAACCTGTCAGCTATCCCTACCATTTTTAACTTCATGCCTTACAGTGAGCACTGCTGCATTCCTGCTACACACGTGGCACGTTTTTTCCCATGTCTGGAAAAAGACCACCCCAAAAGACCAAAGCCCTTAGAAATTCTGCAGAAGAATGCTTTTATTACTTTGCAAGAGTCCACCTCACTTATGGGATGCCAATCAGACACTACTCACGTAGGCTCTATTTCCTACTTGAGCATTATAAGACTTTTGTGAATTGCGTCAAAAGCCTCAGAAAAATTAGAATTTAACATTTGTATTACTTTTGCCATGTCTGGTAGGTCAGGCATTTTGTTAAAAAAACTAAAAATAAAGAGTTTGCAATTTGTAATTTAATTGTATAGATAGTTTCAAAATGAATGTATCATGAATTTCTCTGGCATTGTTTCGGCTGCAGGAATTTGACTGCTCAATAATCATTGAATACTCCTCTTTATCTTACAGAAATGTAGGTAATGTGCTTACTTCTAGACTTCTGAGTTTTCTTCTGCCCTGAATGAGTACATGAAGATAATCACTATTCTCTCATAGGATTAGTTAGTCTAAGGGTATTTAATTATAAATTGCCACCTTGAATACATCCAGAGTCTATATCTTATATCACGAGTTCTCTGTGTGTTCTGGATTGCCATCCTAGCCCATCATTAAAGTTTCTTCAG
This sequence comes from Calypte anna, assembly GCF_003957555.1. Lineage (NCBI taxonomy): Eukaryota > Metazoa > Chordata > Aves > Apodiformes > Trochilidae > Calypte > Calypte anna. The sequence goes on from NC_044244.1 coordinate 27,198,104, forward strand.
TTAAGTTTTTCATCACTAATTATTTCTTGTGAAGGCTGATGCAAATAAGGTATTAGGCCCTTCACCCTTCCCTAGTTACAGGATTTTTTTCTGTGTAGGTATAATTATTAAGTAACTGAATGACAGTTTTCTTAACTTTCTTTTCCCCTTAACTGTTTGTTTTTACCTTTTAAGCTCTTTTCTTCTTTCAACTCATTTTATTCTTTATCCTTATTGTTTTTAGCCCACAAATTTGTGCTAGTACTTTAAAATTGTTCTTTTTTTTAAAAAAAAACAACCAACCCTTGTTTCCATTTTCTGTAAAAAATGATTCATCTTTGAAGCATGTCCTATCAGTTTTCGATCACTTTCATAGAGGCATTCTCAATTTTTACCATGAGTTGCTTCTTATAAGTCAAAATTAAATGAACAGTGTCGTAACCCCTACCTAATCTCTTCTATTCAACAAAAAAATATTCTGAGACTTTGGTAGAATGTGTGTGAGATACCTTTCCCATTCCAATTACCCTTCCTGTTGAGAGCTGTTTCTAAAAAGTCTACCTCCTACTTCTGATATGCAAAATTATATTGCATAAAATAGGTTTCTAAGATGGATGCAATGAATGATAATTGTTCTGAATGCAGTTTTTTTGATAGTAATGAGTTTAGAATAGGTTTGTAACCTTTAAACTTAGTTGAGTGGAATCCCACTTAACGGGTTCATACGCAGTCCTCACAAAGGGACTCCCGTCTTGGTTGCTGTTTTTAACATCTTGGAGAACAAGAACTGTAAAATGCATAGATTTTAACATATAGCTGATAAAAAATCTGGGGTTTAAGGGTCATCAATTGTGGTTTTGAGCAGATAATTGGTAAAAGATATCACCGTTTATAATCTTAGAAGGAAAATTCCTCTTTCATGTAGCTATTTAAAATATAGCCTTATTTAATTTCATAGTACAATAAGGTGAAGCTAATCACAGTGCAATCTAACCATTGTGAGGGTGACAAACCATTCTGTCAGATGTTGCTTAATAATAAGTGCAATATAAAGGTTTTTTTTTTGGAGAATATTTACATAATCCTTTAAAAAAATCAAAAGTTTGAAATTGTATTTTAAGACTATAATCTTTACCACATGGACAGTAATAGAAGATTCTTTTCATATTTGATCTGCTGGCTAGTATTTAATGCTACTAGTAGTACTATTAAAGTAATGAAGGAAATAATCCTGACAAAATACTGAACAATTATATATATACATATACTTATAGGATTTTGATTAAATAAAATGCCTGTCAGGTACATTTTGTTTATACTAAATATACACTGTTCACCTTTTAGTCAGTTGTTACAAGTTTTCCTGGCATATGAACTACAGTAATGGCTGAGAAGGTGCTGCAAAAATCAGAGATATCAGTGCAGTGTGAAAAGATGAGTTGGACTGTAATAGGACAAATTGCATCAGTAGAGACATACATCTGCAGACAGACTACGCCACTTATCTCACAGCTTTCCAAGACAAAATATAAATGATTTTGAAAACCTTTGAATGGAGATAGATACCACCACTGCACTTTATTACAGCAAATGTCAGTGGTACACAGAAAATCGTAGTCTAAGGACTTGCAGAAGGGTTGTGTACAAAATCCCGAAACTGTTACACGACTAAACATTGACTTTTTAATTTTAATTCAGACACAAATTATGCACAAATACATTCCTACTCAAAGCTGTTCTATGGGCCTCAACCGAATGGCTCAAATTGAGTTTAAGATCTAACATAGTTCTTCCTGTTGTAGAATCCATCCTTCCAGCAAAGGGAGGAGAAGGCCAGGTTGTCCTGGAGAGGAATTTCAAATACATAGAGTGTGTTCTGGGTGGCTGAAGTGACTCAAGAAGCACCATGAAAAATCTTTGGATTGTTTCTGTTTGTCTCACTGTTTTACAGGATGATTCTGAGCTCAGAGGAACAAAGAAGGTGCTCAGCAAAGAGGTTAAGCACAGGCTCTGTGATGCTGGCTGGTGTGAGGCAGCTTAGCATTCACTTTGCTGATGCATAAATTACATTTTATAGAGACTTTGGTGGTATAGATGGGTAAGCACAGATTGTGTAATAAGGTAGAGTTTGTGTCTGAGGATGTTGTATGTGGATGTGTCTGTAATGGTAATGATATGAGGTCTTGAGCTTGAAAGATTTGTATTCCAAGGAGGCACAAGGTATAAAAACATTTGGCTTTCATTATAAATTTTACGACAGAATTATTTCTAACTTTTCAGTATTTCTCATCTACCTTCTTTTTTTCTAGAGGATTTATATGTTTTAAACATTATGGAAGAACAAAATGAATTTCATGTTTAAGCTTACTTTCTTGAAACTGTCCTAGATTTACTTATACTCCTTTATTATACACAGTTTATGAACTGTTTCAGGAATATTTAATATCTCTCTTTTGTCTGATACTGCTCAATTATATGTTGGATAGCTAAGGTCAACACCTAAGGTCCTTTTTTCTGCTGTGCATTTTGCAACCACACAAGCCTTTCAAGGAGGCTGTTTACTGAAAGGCTATTTCTTGCACATGTTAGATAAGGCTGTGAGAATAGGAGTGTTAAAGTCTCATTTAGAGTCCATTGCTTTAACCTCAACACTCATCTTTGTCCTCTTAAAAACATATGAAAAATTAATAAATGAAAAAGAAGCCTCACATTTGGAGACTGGCATACATAGTCTTCAGTTTTCAAAGGTGATGAATATCTAGGATCCTCGGTGCTTGTGAAGTGTGCAGTCAATTCTGAGAGTCACTCACTGGAGTCTGCAAATTGAAAATCCATATTTCTTCATGTTAGAATACTCACTGTTTTTAAAAATCATACAAAATTCTGATACCTTTGTCTCCTTACTGATGCTGTAGGGTCTACCCATTAGTTGGGTTTATTTGGGAGAGGGATAACCTAGGAATACATAATTTCTGCTCATTACAGGAATGTATATATACACAAACATGCACACGTTTCTAGGGCTAGGTAGAAAATTCCTATCAGACCTGAACAGACCTTCATGAAGCTTGAATTCATCTCCATTTGTACAACAGTCACAGATAACTGGAATGTGACTAGGCCCCTTAAAATGCTCAGGTGAAGCAGAGAAATTCCATGTCAGAATCTGTAAATGGCAAAGTAAAGCAGACAGGATCATAAATTTTGATGTCAAAATGTTTATCATTAATGCTCTGTCTTTGGACACTACTTCCTCTAGATATGCCCAGCTATCACAGCACATCTGAACTTACATTTAGAGCTTTAATAAATGTCTGACTTGCTTTTAAAAGGAACAGACAAGATTTCACTCACAGAAAACAGACTAGGTACTTCTTGAGATCTAAGAGCTATCCTGATTATATTACATTTAGATTTATATTGTTAAGTGGAATGATGGGAAAATTGCCAAAGAAATCATATAAAATATCTGAAATGGAACAGATGACTTGCTTGGTTTCTTACTTTCTTGCTTTGTGGCTTTCTTCTGCTTTCTTGCTTTGCCTTGATTTCTCACATTCTTGTTTTTTATATTTCTTTCTCTTTCCTTTTCTATTCATCATAAGTGAGATCTGAATGAGATCTTCAGAGTGTATTCCCAAGCATTCCCATGGAATGATGGCCCCTAGTGAAGCTTACAGGAGGATTCCCAGTGACTTTAAAAAGGGCATAAATTAACCTGGGGAAAGCTACTGCCTCTTAAGGAAGTAGGCCAGAGAAGTCTGGTGGGGAAATAGAATATTAGGAAATATTACATGAAGGCACCATTATATCTAAGACGGGTACATAAATCAGTTTAATATTATAGTTCCCGTAGCAACAACTGTGCCACATTGCACATTTCTAATAGGGTGTCAATTCTTTAAAAGCATATAATGTATAAAAAATTTATTCAATATGTTATGTATAAGAAAGAGCTATGTAGTCTGTAACTTTCAATGTCTTTATTGTGCTGTATTTAAATCCTTAAGTATTTTTTAGACATTTTTCTTAAGCGTGAATAAACACTATCTTGTTTACTTTTTCTATCCCATGACCATTAGTGCCCTGAAGATAAAGCAGTAATCTGAAGAAGATTCAAGGCTTTATGTTTATTCAGGTTGTGGTAGCTGATAAGACTTTTGAAAAGAGTGCATCTCATGGGAGTGACATTTTAAGGAGAAAAAAAAAACCTCAATAATGTTTTCTGATCAGATAGTAGGCCAGATTTAAATCTGTAAAGTCAGGAGGAAAAAGAACCAGTGGTTTAGAATAAGAAGATTCTCTATTCTGAGCCATCCAGCTTTGCAAGCCAGTTATATTATTGTACAATATTTAGGCCCTTTGTGGTAAAGACACTGTCTTCTTATTTGGACATTGATGAACATATATTGACAATACTGAAAATAAATGTGATATCTATTTGAGAAAGTTTGTGTCTTGTTTGTATTCCTGGTATAATTCTTCAGCTTTTTACCTTTCCTGCGATTTGTCTCTTTTAACCTTTGATTAATAATACACATCAAACAGACATAAAAATGTAGAGCTGATATTAGAGGTGATGAAATATGAAAGTCAGACTTTGCTTGAGGTTTTCTCACTGAAGATGTATTAACTATTAATAATCAAATATTTATCTGATGGCTTTTTATTGAAGTATTATCTGGGCAGAAAACTCACCAAGACTCACCAAGGAAATTCTTTAGCTCTGCCACTCCTGCAGGTTAGTAGGTCCTACCAAGTCCTGAAGAACCCTTTAGTGGGCTTCAGAAATGTCAGGAAACACTGTCATTTGTTAGACGTTTTTTAAGAGAGGAAAACTTACTTAATCCAGTATTCTTGCACTCCAAATTTGTTCATAAAGTGGTACCTTTAGTATCAGAAAGGTTCATAGGAATGCACAATTGACACCCCTATAGCAGCACTGTTGATCAGAGCACAGTTTGCTTGTTTGCTTGCTGGCAAAGGAATGGAGGTAAATGGATTCCAAATGCCTCCCGTTTTTTATGAACAAAATATTTTTCTGTTGTTTTAATTCCATTTTTTTTGAAAGATAAATGTACAGATACTGTAAAGTTTTTATTTCTTGTTGCATGTCCTGATTATGGACTGCAGACTTTTATGCCATCCAGCTTCAAAACCTACAGCAGACTCACAGATTGAATGTTGAGTTTCATTACTGCCATACATAAATGCTTAACATCGAAACATGAGACAAAAGGGATTTGTTGTATTAAGGAAACTTGATCTTATGGAAATCTACAGAAAACTGAGAATTATAATTGTATCTTGTGTATCATCTAAGTGTTAATGGAATACAAAGGTCCCGTACATCACAACATTATGTATTTGTTCATTCGTATTACTGACAAGTCTATAAAATATCACATCTCTTACAATTAATCTAGAGCTTGAAAAATCACTCTGAAATGTTTAGTTTTCTTTGCTGCTGTCTGTCTTTCTTTGTTTTTTGTACTTTCTTTGTTATGTGACTGAAGTGAGAATAAATGCTATGTTATGGACCCAGGAAATATTCAGTTACTAGTTGCTTATCCTATAAATTACCCATTCCAGACTTTTAATAATGTTTCCATTGTATTTTTCACTGTGTTCAAAACCTGCCATCCTTTTCTTTTCACTTTGTCTATTTATGGTATGTGTATCATTCATTGTGTATATACTTTTTCCTAATAGTGTCTGACCACCAAAATAGCAAGCAATCTGAAGTTATACTTCCCTGCCTGGAAAAAAAAATAAAAATCTAATTTTCCTAATATCTTCAGCCTGAAAAAGCTGATATTCTTGCCATTTTAATGACTTATCTGCTTTTTAAGTATTTGTTGCCTCTACTATTATCCTTAAAGAGCCACAGTATTATCTGCAAGGTTGTCATTCTAGAGAAGCAGGTATGCACAGCAGTGGAGAGCTGTGTTGACAGAGGAACTTGAAGATAAGGAACATGCTTTAATGTGCTTCTTACAAAGCAAATCATTGCAACCCAATGTATGGGGTGTCTGCAGCTCTGAAGTGTGGACTGTTTTGCTGGCTGCTGTGAGTAAATGACATTGTATAAAGAGAGAAGAGATGAAATGGAGCTTAAGAGCATGCCTCAACTGAAATTATTTCCCTGACTACCCTCAACCCTTGTTAATTACATGCTGTCTCCTCAAATATTTCTTAGGTTTTTTGGGAAACCTAAAAAAACCATTGTGGAACAGGGCTAACATTTATTAGCTGTTCTCTTAAAGAAGTATAAAGGAAAAGCATGAGAAAGTAAGTATAAAGGAAAAGAAGGAAAAAATAAAGAAAACAAAGAAAGAAGGAAAAAAAAGAGTTTGAATCATTCCCAAAACCCAACAAAAGTCTGAAGTAGAAATGACTGGTTTGACTGCTGTGAATTTAATCTGTTTTATTTCCAAATTTCCCAATAGCTGTTTTTAAGCTGTTGTGTAACTGAGAAGTCCCTTTGCACTAGCAGTACACTAGTAGTTGGTGTAGAATTCCTGCTTTTTTCTTCCTTCTCAGTAACTCCCCTGTGAGATATTTGTGATGTTGCTATTACTTTACTTTCAGTATAGCAAGTTCTGTAGTATTTCCACAGTAAAATAGCAGGTAACTTTTTAGATATAAAGATCATTTCAGATATAGCAGCTTGCAGGTTAATGCTTTCTATTGACTTTCCAGGGTGAGGCACTTGTTGCAGCCCAACAGGTGAGAAGCTGAAGAATAAACTGAAAATGTAGTGCAGGAGAAAACCTCATAATATGTTTTGTATCTTAGGAATTTTCCCAGAAGGGGAAACGAAGACAGGAGGAGATAATGAAGTTATCATTGTCACTGTCCTAAAATAGATGTTAACTAATTCATGGAATAGAAGGAAGAACTGGTAATTTGCTGGCACAATTTGCTTTCCTATACTACACTTTGTTATTTGCCCTCGCTCAAGGGGCAGTGCGATAAAATAGATCTTTAAAATTGTCCTCTAAACAAATTCACATGTGCAATTCTTCTGCTTCGAAGCAAATATTTTTAGGATATTTTGAGCTGTCACGTGGCTGTCAGATTATTTCTCTTTCTTTTGTAAAGATTCTCTGCTATGACAGGAAGAACGACTGGCTGGGGATTATACAGTGCCACTTCCTTGCATAGCTAAGCATAAGGAATTAATTACAGTCTTAATGCTCAGGGGAAGTGACAGATTATGACTGATGGGGACTTGTGCTGGAGCAGTTCATCAGAAAGAAGGTTGGCTCCCTTGGCTCCTCTTGCACTGTTGTGGAGTAGAAATATCTGCTTTTGAAATTTCAGCTGGGATAGGAGTCTCCTTAGGATACAGCAGTGTCCCAGCCCTAGCCTCCAGCAACATGTCCAGACCTTTGATTGCTCCTCTGGTGCATGCCAGTACTTTGTCCTTAATTCATCCACACTGGCCAGAAGGCATCTCTGTCTGGGCAATAAAGACGAGAGGAAGGGCCAACATCTGAGGTAGAAGCTCTTGTGGCTGATACTTGTGGCTGCCTGGCTCAGTAATGAGTTGCTAAACCCGCATTTGGTGCCTCCCACACCCTACCTCCTGTTTTGTTGTGTTGCACCTTCATTCCTGTGGGAGAAACCACTGCAAATCTGACTCCTGAACACGCTGGATCAGTGGGCCAAGGCCAACTGCTGGGTCCTGCACTTGGGTCACAACCATCCCATGCAGATACAGGCTTAGGGAGAAGTGGCTGGAAAGCTGCCAGGCAGAAAAGCACCTGGAGGTGCAGGTTGACAACAGGCTGGATCTGAGCCAGTAGAGTGCCCAGGTAGCCAAGAGAGCCAACAGCATCTTGGCTCGTATCAGGAATAGTGTGGCCAGCAGGAGAAGGGAAGTGATGGTGCCCCTGTACTCAGCACTGGTGAGGCTGCAGCTCAAGTCCTTTGTTCAGTTCTGGGCTCCTCACTACAAGAAAGATATTGAGGTGCTGGAGTGAGTTCAGAGAAGTGTGGGAAAAAAGTCTGTGGAGGCTTAAGGATTCCATGTACACATCAATATGATCGTATGAAATCGTTTATTAACAACTTGCACTCACTTATATAGAGAAGCCTTGTTTACACCATAATATCATGCAGGTGGCTTTGTATTCCAATTACACAAAACATTCTCACGAAACCTTCTTCTCACATAATTATTTTCTTCTTCTGTTGCCAATTAAGTTATCTCTTTCCCATTTGCTCATTTTTAGAAAACCTCTAACTAGGCCTCAATAGCCATTAACCCAATGTAGCCTAAGCTGAAGTAAGTCAGGATTGCTCACAACCTGTATATTTCTGAACTGTTTCCCCAACAGAGAAGGGCAACCACGCTGGTGAAGGGTCTGGAGAACAAGTCCTGTGAGCAGAGGCTGAGGGAATTAGGAATGTTTAGTTTGGAAAAGAGGAAGCTGAGAGGAGACCTTATTGCTCTGTACAACTACCTGAAAGGAGGTTGTGGGAGGTGGGTGACCATACAATTTTTTTTTTTTTAATTCAACAAATGATTGAAGTGCAGGCTTTTCAGACTGAATGGGTGTCCATTTTTTTCTGCCTCTGAAATCATTAGAGATCATTATTTTTTAATTATTTTAAATTTAATTTTTATTTTTCAAATCAGAAAATGCCGAGTTTTTACATTATTTGCTAATAAAATTTATATTGGGTGTTATTAATAGCTAACATTCTCCCCACTCAGAGAGGTGAAAAATATGTGTTCAATCTTTATGCAAATGGGAAAGCAATTGAAATAGTAGACTGTCTGTTGTAACATAACATTTTCCACTGGGCTATCACCAGCCCATGGAATCTGATGTTAATGTTAAATTGAAATCTGTAATCTTTAAATAGATTAAATTTTCAAGTCATTAGACTAGAAGTCTTAATCTTGATCCTTTTGCTTTACATGATACCTATAAAATTTCAGTTAAAAAATGTATATTCACATACAGTAATCTTAGTGTTCAAAGTAATGTTCAAGGAGTGGTATGTTCCATGTTGATCTTTTATTCTTTCACCTCAGATTCAGCTTTTGGTGGTGAGTGATTGTTTACACTGCTAAAGCAGGAAGGGCATAATGTCCATTTCAAAACATGTTCAGGAACATATACTTTGTTGTCTTTTAATCTTGATTTGTACATTTCTTCTGACCATTATAAGCAGAAAAAGTTTGGATTTTGTTCATTTTTTCTGTTTTCTGTGGTTCATAAATAAGAATTTGAAGTTTCGTGTCTGTCTCAGGCTATTATGATAAGAAGTCTTTTCTGTTGCTTCTGTCACTGTAGTCTCACTTCTTTAGAACCATCTGATCATGCTGGTAGCGCTTTTATTTCCAGAGATACCAGCACACTGGGATTCTCTCATATTGCAAGATTAAGTAAAGCAAAATAAGAAATTGTTCCCATGTAGTGCTTTGTGGCTCAGAAAATAGATACAAAAAAATTCCCCTACTAGCCAAGTATTTTGTTAATGATACAAGACTCAAGAAAGTTTTCAGCATACTTGGGTTCCTGTTAGAATAAAGGGCAAAGACAAACACGTTGCTAAGAACAGACACAGGATTAGGTTCCCTGTTGGTGTTTTAAATGGTCAAAGAATAACTCTGAAGGTTTTTTTGAGAATTAATATTGAATGAACATTTTCTTGGTTTAGTTATGTTCAATGGAAAAACACTTGGGGTGAAGGAGAAAAGAAGAAATACACCAGTTTAATGTGACATCCATTGACTCAGTGCTGTGAGGCTACTAAATACTGTGGGAGTATTAATGAGTGCAATGCCCTTTCCTTTTCTAGGTGATTCAGATTATTTCTTTGAGGATTTTTGGTTTGAAGTTTTTACTGCTTTGTGGGATTTTCCTGTTAACAGAGCAATATGAAATTCCAGTGTTGTGAGGAAAAAAAGGAGCTATTAATAACTTCTACTCCTTAGAGCAAAGATCAGCTTTCTAAATCTTTTTAGGCTTCACAAAGCATTTCTTTAATATTGTCCAATAGTGGACTGTATGGAATTGAGCTCTTTCAGAAAAAAAACCTATTTAAAGATGGGTGCATATCGCAAATAAAAGGCCACTCTGAAAAATATTGGACTATTCCCAAATTAAGCATTTCAGCTTATTACATTTCCACTATTGATCTAAATTGTAATACGAAAGCTGAAAAGCTAATAAAATATTCAGTAAATATAGGCTTGCATTTACAGTCTAGGAATATAGAACCCCTAAAGGAACTGTCAATTCTTGTTTCTTGAGACATGATCATAAAGACAGACATAGAGATGGGTTAAAGAGAAAAACACAATAAAAGCAATGTTGATGAAGCAACTGCCTGTACTGTAAGTCTTAACTCTTCACTCAAAAACAATTGCCTTCAGTTTCTTCAAAATTTTCCAAAGCTAAAATTTTATTCAGCATTTTCCCCAATTGATTCACTTGCAGTAGAAAGAAGGTGCAGGATTCAGTAATTAATCTTTTTTTTTACATCAGTACCTTTTTGATCTCTATTTAACCTCTTGTTCTTATAGGTATAAATTTTCCAGTTTGACAGCGATGGTTGAGTAACTTGCCTTAGATGATTTAGAATAATTAGTAAATTTTTACCTGGGTAAAATTATGACTAATGATAATGAATCTAAGAAATTATTCCCATCTAATTTACGATGTAATATGATATTTTTAATAGCTGTTAATAGTATTAGCAAAACCCTGTAATGTTAATTATCAATATAATTTAGTAATGTGAGATGGTAATGAAATAATACACTCATCTGGTTAATGGGATTTTATCAGAGGCAAACTGAATAATTTTCATAATCTTAACTTGAAAGGTCACAGTGTTGGCAGTTGGAATTAGACGAATCCACAAATGAATGCTGATAATAGAGAAAAATGAGATATTGTGTCAGTAATCTGGTTAGCCATTTAATTGAAGGGAATACAACAGATGAAATGTTCATCACAAAATTATTGTTTTGGTTTTGTTTTATTTTATTTTGAAAATAATTATAGTTCTTCTGCTTCAGATAATGAGCTGAGCAAAAGAATGAAGTACTTTTAGTACTGCAAATGGGAGTGACATTTTTCTAAAGGTGTGTAGGAATATTTATATTCATATGCATATAGATAGTATCGAATGTTGAACAAATTTCAGAATACATATTGATATTGAATTTAGAATTCTCTAATACTTCTTTTATATAAAAATGCTCTCAATACAGTTAGAGGCAGTAATGCAAGTTATATATGGACATTGGAAGAATTATAATCACTGATCAGGTGTTCCACGCTATCACTTCAGCAGTATTTTGCTATACATTTTATTGATTTGAAATAAAAAAATTAATAAGAAGACCATATTCTGAAATTATCTGTGTGATATCAAATACAAGGTAGTAGAAATCAACTGTAGTTTCATTTAAAAATCATCAAAATTACGTTTTTCCTAAAAGGTTTGAGGAGAGCTGCCTGGGAAAGGATCATAAATAAGAATGCTGCTAGTGTCAAAACAGATAAAATACATACATGGAAAAGAAAGTCACACATAATATGAAGGCAATAGTGTAGAGGACCCAAGAATGAAACCAGTCAGAGGTACAGAAAAAAGGGATAAAGTCATCTGTGGAAGGGCAGATACTTCTAGCTGAACATTCTTAACAGCAGGAGCAAAATGAATTCTTCCTTGCAGGGACAAGCAATATGAAATGCTTGAGGTAGCCACATGCATCCTGACGATGTAAGCAAAGCTCTTGGGAGGAGAGGGAAATTCCTGTGCTGATGAATTGTACATACATGGTGGATTGCAGTGATCTTTTATGTAGTTTCTGAAGGAAAGTAGGAAAAGTTGAAAAAAAATACAAAAAAAGCAATGTGAGGCTGGAAATGGGAATCATAAAAAGTGGTTGCAAATGAATACGAAAAAATTTTATTTCCTTAAAATCCAAATCCTCTGGTATTGTGGGTTGGTACCACTGCTGCAGCTCCATTGTTCACAAAATGTACAAAATAACTTCTGATAGCTGTGGCTTTTTTAACTCAGCTCACAGAGTACTTGCCAGCACCTGTGTAAAAATCCTTTGTGATGTGGATATATACAGATGGGTAAAAGTATCAAAAGAGGGGCATCTAGGTCCTAGATTTGCAACATTGCTTTAAATCATAGAGTAGAATATGTAAGGGCCATAAAATGCAATCTGCAAATCTTATCACCTCAGAATTATGGTCAAAGGATAAAGGAAATTATAGCTGTTGGATAAACATTTAGGGAATTGTGGAAATCATAGAGAACTTCTTCAGAAAGAGATACATGGAGGAGAATAGCACTGAGATAAAGGGTAAATTGTATTATGTGTACTGATCATACAAGTCAACACCAGTTCCATAGCTGCTTGCTCATTAAAAATCTGAAGCGTGTCTCGATGATATTTTGAAAATTCAGGAAAGAAAGGAAGAGAGAAACAGAACAGACAAAATTAATTGTGTTGAAATTATCTTGGAACAGAAATTTGAGCAATTATCTGGAAAATTCTGTGATATTAAGACAGTTAGAGACAATGATTTCTTCTTTATTTTTGCAGTGTTTTGTATGTTTTAGTCAAATATATCTGGATGCAGAGGTGTGAGTTCCCTTTGCTGGGAAACTGATCTCTCGAGAACACCTTTGCTTGTTGCAATGATCCCATAAATTCTTTAGTTCTGATAAGCAATGATCTCCCATCTTTTCTCATAATTTCTAGTCTCTTCTCCATTACAGTGGCCTGTCTGGTACTAAACAAGGTGTTACCAAGAAAATTTCAGGCTTGAAATAAGGCTAATATCTCTAGTGAATGAGCTTGCTTGTTCTTTGTCCTGTCAATAATTTTATCATTTTAGATAAATATGCACAATAACACATTTATTTCATTAGACTGCTAGAATAAGTGGAAGAAATTTTGCAGAAAGGCATTTTAACAATGTTGGAATATTTTCACTTACATATTTAGAAATAACAAAAGATGGGTTGTTTTACAAAAGAAAAGTTTTCTATTGTAGAAAGACTTGAGGGCAAAATCTAATGAATCTCTAAAAAAAATGGAGGGATTGATAAATATTCTTGTATATTCATCTATGTTATTTGCAGAATTTTCATCCAAATAAGGTAACAAAAACGCTGTCTTATACTGAGAAATGAAACAGGTATAAATAATGTGACGTTGTTTGGACTTGCTTAACTGTAAATAGTGTTGTTAGAAATACTGGTATATGAGCTATCAGATACATTGTAAAAAATGTTTAAGAGGTTTTATAATTCAATTTTTGTTTCTATAGCTAGCTGATATTAGACAAATTTGTTCAATCTATCTGATGTAGTTTAATTGGGTGGTAGTTTTGTGTGATTTCAGAAAAAGAAGTATATATGGGATCATGGGTCAGAACTTAAATTTATATGGCTAAAGAAATCTGAATTAATTTTTATATGTATGTGATGTGGGTCACATGTATTTTAATCTGTCTATTTAGCTGCATATATAAAATACGAAAGTAAAAAATAGGTCAGAATAAAGCATGCAGAGAACAAGTTATTCATAAGGTCATATGTAAAAACACCCCAAACTCTTAATATACAACTACATGTACAGAATATGTTTTCATATTTTCCTTACTTTCCCATTTGGGGGGGACATAGTGAATCTTTCAAGAATAGCTTCAATACCTGTTTGTAATGTGGTACTAAAAATATTTTCTCCCTATCACTGACACGTGCATAAAAGTTTTTTCATTTCAATTTTTATAAAAGCAGAGTGCTTTTTGTGTGGCAGTGTTTTAGAGCACTTAATTCGGGTTTATATGTTTAGTCAGATTAAGTTCTTTTTATCTAATCATACATTATGAAACTAGCAGTGTGTTCTAATAATAAATAATAAAAAATAAAATCTTTTATAATGCAAGTATTGTTTAGAAAGCACATCTTGATATAAAATAATGGAAATTTTAAATTCCCTCACTATTGTATGCTTAAGATACCAATAAATAGTGAATTATTCAAGAATTACTTCCTGAAAGTCAGACAGTTGTACTTACCCATATTTCAAACTGGGTCATCATGTTGTTATCTTCTGATTATCTTTCTGATCTTAGAATTAATATTCCCAGTTCTTATTGCTCTGCCAGTGTAGTTCAAAGAAAGCCCTAGTGAGATCTAGGTTCTATTAACCCATATAAAGGGTAGCTACATGAATAATATGAACTTTTACATGACTACATTTTTGTCTGCTTTCAAAAAGTTATCTTGTAATTGGCTGCATTGCATTGTCCAACAAAAGAGCAATAGAATCCTGTTTGCACCCCTCACTCAGGGTTGTCTAGCTATCTGGCAGAAACACAGTTTGAAAGCTATCTGATGCAATACCTGATACATGCATTTGAAAATTTAACTGACTATCACAAAGCAGGTAATTAGCACAATGTGTAAATATCAGTATGTGGTTAGATTCCTTTTTAATTTTAGTTGAAATTCAGTAATTTCCTGAATACTGTCTGCTTTTAAAGTGATTGCTGTTTTGAAGAAGCTGGTGAAGCAAGTAATGGCTAAATAATTATTCTCATATGCTATGTGTGAAATTACTTAATTAATAAAACAGAGTTTCAAATATCTCCCATACTTTGCATATCAGATTTCTACTTATTCTTAGCACTGCTGAGTCACAGGAAGCTCTACTGGAGCATCACTTTGGTAAGAATGCTTTAGCTGGGGAAAAAAAATAATTTGTAGTTTGGCATTATTCTTACTTCAACTCCTTAGTGTATTTATTACAAAAGTTTGTGATTTTATCACATTTCTGTTCTGAATGAAGAAACCAATAATGTAGTCCTGTTTTTTCCTGAAACTGCATTTTTCCTGAAGCTTCAAATCTATGGGGTTAAGACACTCCAAGTATAAGCTAAGGAAATCTCTGCCTCCTTAATGGCTGCTCCTAATCTTGTTTCAGATTCTGTAATTTCTGTCACTTCTGGCCTGTCTTCTTTTGGGTGTTCACATCTCAATATATCAGATCTGGCAATGCTACAGCAACAGTAAGCCAAGCATGAGGTCACCTCCAGCACTTTCCTGTTCTCAATTTGGATACACATTTTAAAGTCAGGCCTCTCAATAGCTGATTCATCTTCAGCTTTTAAGTAGAACACATTTCAGGTCTGAGACAAAAGTTAATAGCTACACACAACTGGAGACTATTCCTTAGCCTATTGACAGACTCTCATGTGTAACCTAGGCTTAAGAAAAAAAAAATTTAGTTGCTTCTCATACATAAATGTCTTCTAACAGCAGATGATTCAAATAGCAGCCTGTGGTCAAAGGAATATAATATATGTAAAGGAAATATTAAAGCAAAAAGACACAGGTGGCTGTCTGCGTGCTGGATAAGAAAAAGGAAATTTCTTAGTGACTGGAAGGTGTTTAGCATCACATGAAAGATTCCCTGTGGTGCTACTAATACAATTTACATTATATGTTACAGTAAAGTTTATGTCTTGAGATCTGGGTGTCACCTGAAACTGAATATCTTCTTCTTTGTTTCATTCTGTGGATTTGGTGAAGATGGAATTATGTGAATAGCTTCCACGTACAGAAATTCAATTTGTTTGGGAAAAGTTGCTCTTAAGTATAATACCGACTGCCTACTTTACACAAGGGTTTGTGTTTGTTTATTATCTCCTGAGCAAAAGAAGGGAAATTCTCTACAGTGTCTGTTCCCAAAGGTATGCAGATTGCTGAGACCTTCTGATTTCTCAAGGTCAAATCAAACTGAAGGCAATCATTCCTCATACAGCTTAGCTGAGCCAAGTTGCTTGCTTTGGCACTGGTGCCACATCCTAAAAAAGCAGATTTTTCTTGCTTGTGGGCAGGTGGTTAGAATACCATATAGAGCTCATTTTTGACTGTCAGGATTGAAATTATTTCTTAGCCAAGGATAGATATAAGTACATCTGTTAACTATTAAATCATGGGGGAAAAAAAAAGTCTTTGTAAAGGTTCAAAATGTACCTTAAAGGAAAAAAGAAAACAAAACAAAACAACCACAAAACCAAAAACAAACAAACAAAAAAAAAGAGAGAGAGAATTCCAGACTAGTTTATTTTAGGAAAATTAAAAAGATAAATGTAATTCTATTACATTCTACTAAAGAAAATCACTGCAATGCTCATGGACCCTGTTCTTAACCAGTGAGAGTTCAACTACATTTTGTGACTTTGGTAGAACCTCCATTTTTTTTCTTTTTTTTTTTTCACACACCAGTATGGCTTTTAACAGATGCTTGAATACTATGAATCAAAATCTACTATTTCTATGTCTTTGTCTCTGCTATTTCTAAAGCGAACCTGTATCATGGGGAGGCTATAAGGTTTAAACAGTCTATTTTTATTTCAAAGCCACTAGATTTCAGAAAGTGAAAGACTACTCTATTCATAGAGGCTTTCTGAAATTTAGAAGATAGTCCAGTAATTAGAACTCATGCTAATGAAATTGATATGAAATTAACAAATACTAAGTTAATTATCACTTACACCAATTGTTCTCCTAAGAATTCACTCAGACATCTAAATTTAATTAAATACTTCATGTGTGACAGCTAACAAAGAAGTCAAGATTACAGGCAGAGTTAGAGAAATGAGTCCAAGAACACTCAACTAAGAAAGAAAAAGAGGTTTTTATATTACTTTCAAAATTTACAGTACATTATTGACTGCATTTATTTTGTTGCAAAGGTCTCTCCCAGAGAGCTGATGTAAAATACCAGATGAGTTAATTGTGCTTTTAACTGATATTTTGCTTGAGAATTTTATATGGTGCTGTTGCTGCTGTTGTTATAGTGCTAGAAGCATTGCAAAGTAATTTCACTTCTATGTATGTTTTATTAATTTTTCACAGAAATATTGATCATTAAACTTATAATCATCCTGAATCTGAGGAGTAGATGCCAGTTGTCTGCATAGAAGCAAACCCTTAGAAACTTGACCTAAGAACATTGTTGTAAAAGTAGTGTTAATTACTTGTCCTTGTATGATTGCACAAAAAAAGATGGGTAATAGTTTTCTTTAAGCCCATCTAGCTAAAATGGTAAGTTAGTGAGATGGATGAATGGTAGTTGGTACATTTAGAGCAAGAGCCATATTGCTTATGCAGCACGTTTGGTCTCCTCCATACAATTTAGGCCAGAGATTAAAGTCTTTAATTTCTGCAAGATTCGTGTGAGAAAGGGGCAGCATTACTAACTAACTAATTTGAATTCTGAAACAATTTATGTTCTTTTCATAGTATAGGAAAAAACAAATTTGGGTTATTTGTTCTTAAAAAAGGTCAACATGGTATTTGCAACAGTAATTAAAAATAACTTACTGTCAATAACTGAATATAGCTTTCTGAAGCCTCTAGCCTGGTTTGCTTGCTTGTATGGTTTATTGATCAGTTGTGGAGTAATTCAGCAATGGAATTATCTTGAAAATTAAAACCAATAGTAAGTAATGGATGATCCTATTTACTGTAACATGAGCATACAGCCGCAGTTAGTTACTAATGCATGCAGTGAAAACCTCAAATAAAACTTTGCTTTCCAATTTCCAATGTGCTCCACAGGACAGGTTTTGCAGGAGTATTG
This sequence comes from Calypte anna, assembly GCF_003957555.1. NCBI lineage: Eukaryota > Metazoa > Chordata > Aves > Apodiformes > Trochilidae > Calypte > Calypte anna. Next base: position 27,215,736 of record NC_044244.1, read on the forward strand.
ATAAAGGGGATGCAAAGTCCCTAGATAACTGCCCTATGCATATGCAGCACTTACATTTTGAAGAAATTGTCTTAGAAATAGATTTTCTTGCCTCTCATTTTCACATGTATAAAGGTACCTATTGTTTACAATAGAGCTTGGTTTTTTTTCTATTAGACCTGCATGTGGGAAAAATCTGATGATTTATATACCACATACATGAAACGACAGGTTTTACATTTATCTGCTGACTTACAGAAGGATTTATCCATGCAGTATCAGTGCTATCTGCTAAAGTAGATAATTAAAACTGCTGCTTCTGTTTCTTTTGCAATTTTTTTCTCTCCTCTATTCCATTCATGCATTTATTAACATCATCAATTTCAATTCTATTTCCCCAAAGTCAAAACTTCTTTTGTACAATCAACTGCTTTTTTCAATATGAGGATTCGTACATAATTCTTCTTTGATCGTAGTAAGAGGCTTTTTCTTTTTTCTTCTTTTTTTTTTTTTTCATAATTGTAGCAATTTTTTCTGGTTTATGATAGTTATTTCAAGAGCAGAAAAGAATTATGTATTTTCTAAAGTTGTAGGAATAATAAAAAGAACTAATGATAATTTCTGCACTTTGTAATCTTTTTCTTTGTGCTTTAGGCCTTAAAGAACACAGTGTGTACCTATGTTAAGCCTTTCTGTTTTCACAAGGTCTCTGCAAACCTCTGCAAAGCAGACCAAGTTCTTTCATTTTTTGTTTTCAAGCACTTATTGCAAAAAAATTCCCCTTTTTATTTCCCTTCCTGTCACTGATTTCCTAATCATAATAAAGGACATTATTTGGGGGTAGGAAATTATGTCTGGTCAGAGATGAAGTCACTGACTGGCATTTGCCATATTATTTTCTTGACATTTATGAGGTAAACATGTCACCAAAAATAAGTTTCAAATCCTTTCACCCTTCAGAGTGAAATTCAGTCTTGTGCATCCAGTCTGTTAGGTACAAAACCTTATGCGAATCCACTCATCTATATGCAGAAAGATGAATGGAAGAGCAAATTAGATATTTTTGAGCTATTGTTTGCCTTTATTGCTAATGGAAGATATTAATTTAATAATTTTCATGTCTAATAAGCAAAACAGAATTAATAGTCAACTTCTCTGAACCTATATCTTAAAACATGTTTCAAGTAAAATACAGTCTTATATGGTACTTTATAAAAAAATATCAACAAGACAAAGTATATTAGGGTCCCAAAACATAAATAATTTTATTCTCCAGACTGCCTGCCATGTTTCTTATACAGAACTACTCTTATTGTTTAAGTAATCACGTATTTACTGACTCAGGATAGTTTTACTTTTTTGTTTTGAATGGTTGAATCTCCTGTTGAAGGTGATTTTCTCTCTTCATCTGATTTTCCTTAGATTTAGAGTGTGCTCCTTCTGCCATTGGCTGTGGGGGCATATATTCCAGATGGTGTAAAGTGAGGAGCTGGCAGGGGCAACAAGCTAGGTCATAAGTTTTTCTCTATCTATGCACAGACTTGGTTATCCAAAACAAAATAAGAGATATCACTGTCTTTAGTCCCAACTGCAAATGCTTTGTCATGGTAATAACTCTGTGTGCATGATAAAATTACCTCCTTGCATGAATGACTGCAGAATATCTGTTCACATCTGAAGGAAAGCAGAAGTGTATGGTAGAAGGCAGACTGGAATCATGGAAATGGCAGCTACTCAGGAATTAATGACAGGAATTTTGCATACTCTGCACCTCAGCTTTAGGACTCACCTGTAGTTTTTCATTTTGCAATACCAGGCCATGCTGAGGCACCAATTTCTGTGGAGAATCATAACTGGAATCATCAGTGGTGTGGGTTTGAGGTTTTTTTTTTCAACACCTTTCTAATTGAGTTTTGTTTTAAGCTTACCTATTTAACCTGTTACAGCTGAGGACATCCTGCCCTGAGGACTGAAGCATTGGAGGAATCCAAGCTCCCAACCTGAGGGCTATTTTTGATGAGAACCTAATGCTGCTTATGGAAGAAAAGCATTCTCAATGCATTATCTTTATTTGACTGCAATATGTGCCCATTTATCCCAGATATGTGTGCATTTATCCCAGATAAAATCTGGTGGTTCAAAAAATTTTTACTACAGAGACACAAATAAAAATCCCTTATTTTATGCCAAAACAACATGGCTTACTAGGCCCTGATAGTGCAAATAGCTCATACAAAATTGCTGTGTAATTTCACCTGAGTAGTGCTCTTGAAGCCTAAAGGACTTCAGCACAGGTTTTTCTTTTTAAGCAAGTGTTGGCAAGGTCAAATTGCAAAATAATAAATATGTAAATTTTCAAAACAAAACATTGTAGATTTTTCTTTTTAACTGATTAGCCATTATTTTGCAATTCTTTTTAGAACCATTGGATACAAAAAGAAGTATGTGAAAGTTCCACATGGGCATATTTGGGTGGAAGGTGATCACCATGGACACAGCTTTGACAGCAATGCTTTTGGCCCGGTAAGCCAACTCTTTCATTTACACTTTACAACTGAAAAACACTGCATCTCTCCTGGGTCTTTTGTGCAACAGAGCAAGTTTGTATCGCTTTTATTTGTATTTTTGTTATTTCTGTGAAAATTATTACATTTTCTAAAGTATCTTGGTCAGCAAAGACTGAGTTTGCTCTTAACTACTGTATAAAGGATAAAGATTCCTTTTAATTTTACCATGTGGAAGGAAAAGTGGTAGAGACTTTCAATTTGGAGGGATGAACTGGAGGAATAGCCAGAGGGAGAGCCAGCATTCTGTAGCTGACAGATGCTCCCTGAGGATGTGTCGCCCGCTGATGTAATTAGGAATGGTTCCCTCCCAGGAGCTCAGTCTTGCTTTAGAGCCAGTGCTGGGATAAAGAATTAGGAAAATGTAAATACACTTTTTAAGTGTTAACTGTCCAATTGGTCTGTAGACAAACAATAAGGCTACTTCAAAACTTTCCCAAAAATAAGTACTTAAATTTTCTTTATGTGGGGCTGCTTTCATATTGAATAATGAAAATAACATAACCTCTGTTTCTTGACTGGTAAATTTGATTGCACAGAAGTTTTGGTTTGGTTTTGGGCTTGTTGCACTTTGTATGGATTCCTGTTCTTGCCTTTACTTTAACTAGCATGCAGAAAAGAGTTGCATAAGCTGTTCATCCTGTTATCCTTTTTGCTCTGCTTCATATGTGTCTTTAAGAGAGAATATCCTAATATTATTAAATAAACCACTGGTTGTCACATGAAAGCTGTCTAGGCTAGAGTTTTCCATCCTTGTGCATTTCATACCATTTCCATACAGAGTCACTCTAATGACTAACTGATTTAATGACAGCAAGGACCTTATGAGTTTGGCCTCTGGAAGTTCAGCCCAGTGATTAATTTGAAATAATTTATGCTAAAGAAAAAATAAAATGAAGCCCTACTGTCTGTAGTATGTGATGCCATTGCCTCTCTTTTGTCTTGTCTCACTTTTTTGGTGCTCATATTTTGTGCTAATTTCAATTGTTATTTTCTAAGGTTCTTAACATGTAGTTTTAGAGGCTCTTTCCATCAGGATTTCATTCTGCCTATCCTGTGCAGGTGTCCCCTTCCCTCCTTTAGTAGGTGTTTCCTTTTGTGTCTGTCTCTCTGTCCCCAAGATAAATCTTCGTCATAAAGCCATTAAACTTCTTTTCACTTACAAGTATGTTACCAACATAGAGCATAAAGAAACTTCAGCAGTTGGGCACTATTTTCACTTTTACAGCAGAAAATTCATAGAAGGCAAAATCCTCAAGGTTGGCACCATCAATTACCTGATGTTTATAAATCTGCCTTCACTAGGCTTTGACCTTGCATATATTATCAGTTACTAACATCAGGTAGTATGTCACTTTTCTAAAAGAAGTGAGGCCTTTCAGGAGCTAGTAAGATAGTTTTTGACAGTGAATTCTTTAGCTTCTGCTGAAGGAATGACCTTTGAATCATGTTGATAAATACAATATGGGCTTGTCAAGCATAAATAGGTATTTTCCTCTGATATTAAATTAAAGAACCAACCACTGAGTAGAGGCAAAGGGGTAGAAGAGTTCATGGGGCTGGAAATTAGCATAATAATCATAAAATACTGAAAACTTTCATCTTCAGGAGAAAATGGAAAGTGTATGTAGAGAGATATGCTATACTCCAGGTTCTTTTCTATTCTACACACATTAGATTTCAGGTTACTGGGATGATTTCTACTCCTCTCTCTGCTCAGATCACTTTCACAAGTGAATTAAAATCTTGCTATTTCTCTCTTCAAATTATTTAGAAGGTATTTCTAACCTTCAAGCAATTCAGAAGGTATGTTCTTAAACACTTTTTCTCTCCTTAGACTGCAGCAGTCATAAGGAAGAGACAATGATAAGGCATGAACCCATTTTTCTCATTTTGTTGGAATATAGGTTGCTTAAGAGATTAGGTTAAATGTTATGTGTGTCCACGATTCACTTGCAAACCTAGATGCATTTTCTTGGATCAAAAGGTTCAGTAAAAATATTGTATTTTAAAAGTAGATTATGTTGTACCATTTTTTCAATTTAATGCAATCTTGTAATGTAGACAGTCAAAGACAGTAATGTTTTGTAAATGAGCTTAACGAGTTACATGGGGCATAAAAGCAAATGATGGAAAAGCAGATTGAGAACAGATGTTAGAATAATTTTGTCTCTTGGAGAATAACAATATGCTTAATGGCCTAATGGGTTAGGTTGATAAAGCAAAAGCCTTTATACCAATCAAGCTCTAAATTAGATATACCTTTGGAGAGATATGAATTTCTAAAAAGTAAAATCTTAACAGAGTAAATTATTTTGTTCATAAAAATATTATTAAAAATGTCATTCTTTTTTATTGCATGCTGTTAATAGGGCCAAAAATGGAATTTTAATGCATAGAGAGGGATTTTACTGACATTAGTAAATAAAATGAAAATGTTTTAACTAAAATTTGTTAAAGTTTAGAATTTCTTTTCTGCTTAGTTGTGCCTTGGAATAAAATTGGTAACTTAACTGACAACACAAAACCATCAAAATATCTGTGGGTAGTCCTGAATTAGAAATGCTTTTAACTCTGTACATGATCAAAACTTAATTACCTTTTTGGAGTGTTGTACTAAATTAGGTAGTGCATGGTTATCATACATTGTCTTCACAAAAAAGAAAATGCCATGTGCAGTACAGAAGAGCAGGTGTTATATAACACTGTTGCTTTGAAACCTCTGTGCTTCAGGATTGGAATTACGTGTCAGCCATTCATAATGCTGAAAATAGCTGGTTTCAATAGAAGCCAATAAATATGCAGAGAACTTGCATTTTTTGCTATTATTTAAGGGGATAAAAAAATCCATATTGCTGGAAATGTATTTCACTTTCCTGGGGTAGAGTAGAGATTTTTACTCAATTACCTGTTACTGTTTTCAAATTCATAGAGTCAAACCACGCTTTTGTGATAGTACCTTAGCTTTCCTTAACTGACATACTCAAGGAATGTAATCATAAATAGCTCATATAATTATGATACTACTTTTTAAAGTTTTTCAGTTAAAGTTTCTCATTTTTGTCTGCAGTTCTGATAAACTCCTTGTTCTGGGGGTGGTCTTTTTGCATACATGTTTTAGTGTGACAGCATAGAAAATACATTACTGTCCCTGGCAATCATAGAATCCTAGAATCGACTGGGTTGGAAGGGACCTCAGAGACCATCAAGTCCAACCCTTGATCCACTACTGCTGCAGTTACTAGACCATGGCACTGAGTGCCACATCCAGTCTCTTTTTAAATATCTCCAGGGATGGAGAATCCACTACTTCCCTGGGCATCCCATTCCAATGCCTGATCACCCTCTCAGTAAAGAAATTCTTTCTATGATTCTGCTTTCTTAGATCAGAAATGCTGGAAATGCATTATAAAGAACTGATCAGATATAAAATTCCTCTGCTCCTTCCAATTTCTTAAAGATTTTAAAATATTAACATTATGCTTGATCTGGTATTGTCTTTTCTTACACAGCCAGGATAAGAGCAGCATAAAAACAAAGTCACAATTTATATTCTGGATCTGATACTACGGCTAAATCAAGGGAAAAGTCATTATAAACTGTACTTTGCCCAGATCAAATGAGTAGAGTTGGCATCCAGCAGTGCAGAGATGATTATGCAACCATCATGAAAAGGCATCTGAGAAAGTTAGAAATAAATGCATACAATAACTGACATATTTGTATTTCTGGATGTACATGCATGCACTGTATAACACTCAGGCAATTTTTAAAAAAGTTCATTTTTATAAGGGGGCTTGTTTTTGTTTTTTTTTTTTTGGTAAATATAACACTCTTATTATTACATTTCCGTGTTTCCAAATGGCTCCAAGTGGAGGATATGAAAAAGCTTGATAAAATTAGAGCTTGAAGTCCATGGCAGTCTTTCAACTGTCTTGTAAAGTACCTGAACAAAAGCTCATTAAAGTCAATGAGAGATTTCTATTGGCTTTAATGGCTTTGGTTAAGACTCTTTATGAGTTAAGCTTCACCATCCAGTGTAAGGGCAAAAATGCTATTATCCTCCTTATCTTCCTGGGAAACATGAGACCTTGTCATAAAACATCTTTTGGGCTCAGCCAGGTCCCTTTCCCTCTTACTAAAAATACATCTACCTTTAAATGTGTTTATTCTCAAAACTAAATCCTGTACAATCCGAGCTTGCTTTTTTATTTAACAGAAGTTTTGCATTCATAAGCTTCAAATGAGTAAATTGCTTTTAGTCAGCATTAGTGTAGAAACTGTATTTATGATTGTTCATATAAGCAATTCTGCACTGTAAGTTCATGCAATAAACTATCTGAAAAATGTTCTAGTATGTTTAGCTATTTTTTCTTTCAGCAGCCCAAATCTGTGACAGAAACTATTGACAAGAATAACATTCAAAATAAATGAATATGCTGAGTTAGTTATTTTAATTTGCTTTTCAAAGGCGATCATAATCTCTTTCAAATTTAAAACTAAAATGGTTTAATTGTTAACCCTCAGTGTGCAAATTCAATAAATAACTGTAATGTAGTGTGGCCAGTTATAATCATTTACTTAAACTAATCCAGTATTTGTCTCTAATTACTCTTAGTGAATACAAGTAGTCAATACCAGAAAATATTAAAAGTTCATTAGGCAGTAAGGTGAAATGAAATATAACACTTTTAGTGAAGTATAATGGTACCACTATTGGTAAATGGAATAACTGAACCAAGAAGTCTACAAGATATGAGATCAGTCCCACTTCATATCCTCTTTCTTCTTCTAAGGCAGGTTCAGAGGACAGCTGAAGGGAGAAGCAGATATATTTCTGCAGTTCTGGATTACTTACAAAATAGCAAACAAAGAATGTCACATGTCCTACAAGTGCACATCATCTTGGGGGTGATCTTGCCATCTTCTGAAACTCTCATCTTTGAGCTAGAAACTAGTGCAAAAAATCACATCCCCCTGACAGAGCAACCTCTAAGGGAAAAGGTGGGAAGAGTTTAGCAGTTCACAGCAGTGTGCTGAGCAGCACTGAGTTAACATTACACAATAAGGTGTATAGGCAGGACACACCCTTCCCACAGAGAATTCTACCAGGTCTCAAAATACCCGGTGACCCATTTGTCTCCCCATATTCCAGCCAGCCATTTGGAGAGACTTAAAACAAGTAGTTCAATAGAAGATCCCAAACCCTATTTTTCTTAGTTTAGACCAAACTCATGAAGAGATGGTCAAGCACTGCAAAACAAACATGTGATTTTAGTGAGAAAACCTCTATCTGTGCTTACATTCTGATGTAGGTGAGGATAACAGTGATGCCAAAGTAGTCAGTGAAGCCTGGAAATGATCTGCTGGGGACCTGGATGCATCAGATTGCTACCTGATGCTGCAGCTCCTTCTGTTTTATTTTTGCTACCACTGCGACCAGTGCTTGCACCTTCACTTCTCTGTATAAATGTAGCCTTGGAGAGCAGCATGACTCTTTTGAGGATCAGTGACATTTCTGCTTTTTCTCTTAGGTATAAAAGAAAATAAGCTGTGTTTAAGAAAGGCTGTAGTGTATCATGCAAATGCGCAGTCAATGACATTCCATGATATTTATCCATGGCCACTGGCAGAAATGAAATAGGTAAAAGACTTTGTATACGGAGCATGAAGTTACAAGTAGTAAATAGCATGCATGCACAGCTTGAACTTGTAAAAGTCTGTGATGAATAAAAATGGTAGGACATTATATGTTATGACTGATGATGAATAAACCTGGAAGGGAAATTTGCTTGTCCCTTTTGAGAGAATATTATATGTGAGATGCAAATTGAGATGGTGGCTTGTCTACTGAGAATGGCAATTCACTCCAGGAGCTGCTGAAGGGGAGCCTTAATAATAAGATTTTGTGGCCTCACTGTCCATTGAATTATCATGACTAACTGAATTTGCAGTATAGGGAATAAAAAGTCCTCTATGGCTGCCCTAATTCTCTTGGAGAGCAGAATATTGAGCCTGACTGTAGTCTAAACCAATGCATAAAATTTAATCTTTCAAGCAGCCTGACTACCATCATATGACTAAAAGCTCTCAAATAAATCTGCTCTGTTTCTTAGCAATAGAATGCTCACGAGGACTGTAAAGTAGCAGAAATTTTGTTGCTTTTTTCTTTTTTCCTTTTTCTTAGCTATGTCAAATCTTAAACATTTTACACCTTCTATCTATTTTCTCTGTTACTGTATTAATTAGCATTAATCAAGCTTCAGCCATCCTGCTTGTGGAACAGGATTCGTGCAACAAACTCAAGCACAATGAGTTATTAACCCAAATACTGGATGAATATTTCCAAATGCAAGGATTTTCCAACCATATTGGAAAGAACTGTAGACTGAATAGCCTACAGATGTTTTTGACATCACTTACATTGAAATAAACCAGGATGAAACAATGTTAGATTGATTTAATGAAATATTAGAAGAGATAGAGAGCTGTCAGATTCATACCATCAATTGTAATTAACTAATTTGAACAGCTCTGCATTCAAATATAATCATTTGCTGAGTCCTGTATGCCTCTTCATCAGTTTCCTTGCAATGCTATTTCTCTTAAATTACAACTTGAAGCACCTTTATATTAAAAAAACACTCTCCAGAAATTATAGCATGACATTTATGATATAGGATCTCATAAATTGGTTTTGAGCACAAAAAAATCTTAGCTGAGTTTGCTATGGTTTACAGGTAATTTTGATTTGTGCTGGAATTCATATTAAGATCTTAGAATCTTGCAGGTTGGAAAAGACCCTTAGGATCATTGAGTCCAACCATCGTCCTTATTCCACAAAGTTGGCCCCTAAACCATATCCCCCAACAACACCACGACCACCAGGGATGGCGACTCAACCATCTCTCTAGGTAGTCTATTCCAGTGTCTGAAAGATTTTCCAGGGCATCATTTTTCTTCCTTGGACATAGAGCATTGTCAAAACTCAGTCATGGATTATTAAAATAAAGTTCTACAAATCTGCAGAGTATTGAAGTTCTAAAATTTGCAGATTTATAGGAAATTGTTATCTACTTTATTCCATTTTTGGATAAGATAAATGCTTTGGTGTAATAAATAGCTTATTATACCCCAAGGTAAGACTATTACTGTTTATATGACTGTACATCATATTGGAAGGTTAGAAATGTATATTTACATGGATTAGTAGGAAAAGAGGCAATAGGCACAAGTCACAACATGGGAAATTTTGAATAGATACTAGGATGTTTTTGCTTTTGCTTTTTTGTTTGTTTGGTTGGTTTTTGTTTGGGTTTTTTTTCTTGTTTGTTTTTCTTGCTTGTTTGTTTTGGTTTGTTTTCCTTATGGGGGAAATCATGCATTGACTACCCTGACAGTTTGTAAGATCTCCATTCTTGAGGGTAGTAACAAAATCTGACTGGAAAAGGTCCTAAGCAACCTGACTTGGCACTGCTCTGATTGAGAAGTTGGACCAGATCACACTTTGATGTCCCGTCCTACTGATAAGATTCTGTATATCTGTGAAAGCCCTTTTTATTGTGTCTATCCTATTTAGGACATAGGATGGCAAACTTTTGTCAGTTAACTGTCCTATGCATTATCAAAGCCATATTATTTAGTGGAAAAAAATAGTAAATTTATCTACAATAGTACTACTTTTATAGGGCTGCATTCTCTCAGAGGATGATGGAAGTGTATAGAATTTCATTTGAGATTGTGCAAGCATTTTCTACAAACTTTTATTTATATTCCCTCTGTCCTAAAAGGAAAAGTTTGGAAAGTATACTAGGTAGCATGAATCTTCCTAAATAGGTTGTGTTTGAAGTTCAGCCTGAGCATAGAAAGATTTCCCTAAAATACTGTGTCTACATGTGTATAATTTTATGTCTAAAGTACTTCTCACTGAAGTTGAGGGACTTCATGATCCTTATTAAACTTTGTTTATTGCCTCTCTTCTCTTATTTTGGAAAACTGGAATGAATAAAGCACCCCAGTTTAAAGTGAATAATTATACTGATTTACGCTGGTTCATTAAGATGACAGCTATCTCGGTATTATCTTAATTTTTTAAGTAGTCAGAACTGATCTTTGGTGGCAATAAATGTATTCCTGATTGTTATCAGGGCCATCAAAGTGTTTTCCAAACTGTATGTTTTGTTATAAAAAACACAGAAGGGACAGATTTATTTTTATATATTATTATAATAATTTTATTTATATTATTATACATTATAAGCATTCAATACTGCCCTGCACAACATTCTGATCTCTAAACTGGAATTTGAATGGATAGATTGAATGGATGGACCACTTGTTGGATAAGGAACTGGCTGGATGGCTGCACCCAGAGAGTTGTGATCACTGTCTCAGTGTCCAAATGGAGATGTGTAATGAGTGGTGTTCCAGAAGGAGCTCTACTTGGACCAGTGCTGTTTAACATCTTTGCTGGTGATATGGACAGTGGAACTGAATGCACCCTCAGCAAGTTTGCTGACAACACCAAACTGTGTGGTGAAGTCAACATGCTGGGTGAAAGGGATGCCATCCAGAGGGACCTTGGCTTGCTTGAGAAGCGGACTCATGCAGTCTGCATGAAGCTGAACAAGGTCAAGTGCAAAGTTCTGTACCTGGGTCGGGACAATCCCATGCATGAACACAGGTTGGGAGGAGAAAGGATTGTGGACAGCCCTGAGGAGAAGGACTTGGAGGTGGTGGACCAGAAGCTCAACATGAGCTCTCAGTGTGAGCTTGCAGCTCAGAAATCCAACCTGGTTTAGTGGGAGGTGTCCCTGCCTATGCAGGGGGATTGGAACTAGATGATCTATAAGGTCCCTTCCAATCCTAGCCATTCTATGGTTCTATGATTTATGTTTTTTAAAGAAATCAGACTTGATTTAAAATATAGAAATAGTTTTCTTATGAACATAATCTTGGTGTTGTCTAGAGGAACTTTCAGACTGATAGCAGAACATTGCAGTTATTTGTTCTTCTTTTAACTGTAGGAGAGACAAATGAGAATAATTAAGAGGTGAATCCTGCAGAATGTTGCATTTGCTGAGGGGAGTAATGCCAACTAACAGAAGAGTAAATGTGTTTACAAAATAAATTGTATATTCCTCTTCCCCTTTATTTGAGAAAAATGTCACTTAATTATAGCTTGTTATAGTAATTTTAATGTACTTGCTCTGAGGATCGGAGCACTCCAGATTATCTTTTATTAGCATTCACAGTTTTATGTTGGTTTCTATTAGGAGCCACCACAACTGAATACCAAACCTAGGAACCAGGACAATTGTTTTAATTCTTTTGTAAACCTTGAGGTTCAGAAAAGAGTTGTATATAATAAGAAAACAATTAGTAACAGCATGAAATAGCAGCAACTCTATGGTGCTTCCTCAATAGCTCATTAATATATACTAATTCCTCTTCAACTTAATGGATGTGTGCCATTTATGTGACTATAATATTTGTTCTCATATAATTACTAAAAATATGTTTAACTGAGTCTGATGAAGAAAGGCCTGACTTTTCTTTCCTACCAAAGCTTGAAATCTGCAGATGATGACAAATTCTCACTTTACAAGCATGGATCTTGGATCAATAATGGATCAATAATCAGAAGGAAACAAAAATCTACTGTTCCACAAAATAACACTTTCACTTCTGGTGGAAATAATGCAATTTTAATAATGCAGCATCAGCCAAAGAAATAAGAAAAAGAAGCTTTTCCATATTTTATGATGGAGTTCTCTAAAATTAATAAATTAATAAAAGATTATTATAAAATAAGTTATCAGGTATTTTCTTAAGGAGTTATTCCAATAGAGCTTATTCAAACCTTTACTCAATGTTGCAAAATTATTGTGTGTAGAATATAGCTTTGGCTTGATTCACAGCCAAGAGAGGAGACTGAAGAGCTACCAACCTTCCCAATTTTACTTTTGGATCACCTTGTTGGGGCTCAGGGTTTTTTTGAGGTTAAGCCAGTCAGAAGTTTTAAAGCCAAAAGCTTAGCTTCATACCACAAAAAATATGTGAAAGAAATAACAGAAGGTCTAAAAATCCCAATTTGCTAGCAGTTCAATATTTAAATTCTGTATTGTGCCTGATTGTATTCACGTATCTTCCTATTATACGAATTAAAATTCAGGTTTATCTTGAAACTTATTAAAAACCAGGATTCGTACAAAAGATTTGAGTGCCAAAATAACTGACTCTTGGACTACTCTGTAACAGATGTGAAACTGGTATCCAACATTGAATTTTGGCCATATACACGTTATATCTAATGAAAGCCAGGGGAAGTCTATGACCAAAACAAGGTGTAATACACTGAAAAAGGAGGGGGGTCAGAAGAAGTAACTGCCTACAAAATTCTCCATGACTGCTGCTTGGCAGGTTATGCCTTCACCTATTTTATTAGCTACCTTCACACTTCAGAGCCTTTGGCAGGAAGAAAGAACACACTAAAGGATGTTTTTTTACAGTTTTATTGATTAGATAGAGGCATTCCAGAATCTATATTTTTTTTTTTTTTTTTCCCCCAAAAAAAAGATTCTTACAATCATGTCACAACTCTGGGCCACTAATTCAAACCTGTTGTTCAAAATGCTAATGTAGGTTTTCACATACAGTATAAACCAGAATTGCCTGTGTTACTCTTCTAGACTAAATACTACCAAAACAGACATGCACTTTGCAGTGTAAGTACTAATGCTTCTCCAAAGGTTTCTGATATTGCTGCAGCTGCTGTGTGCTCTGTATCCTCAAGCTGCAAACAGATAAAAAACTCTCCTTTGGTAAATACTGTTGTAAATATTGTTGTCATGTTGTTTTCTAATAAGTCCTGCAATACAGGACTTGAAGAACTGCTTCATATACATGAGATCTGGACTCAAATAGGCCATCAGCTCTTGCACATTTTCAGTTGTTATTTATTGTTGTTGATTTGATTTGCCCTCACAAGTTACTTGTTTCCATGAAGGTGTAAGTCAAAACATTCTCATGTTAACCTAAGATCTGGTTACACGTAGTGAATGGAATAATGTAGAGAGTAAGTTTACTCTTCCTTGTTATTGGTATTAAAATTTCTGTAGTATGAGAGTGAATTTTTGTTCATCTCAAAGTATCCATTGTATTTTGAATTAAGGTCAAGAGATTGTTAGTATCGCAATGCAATCAACTGTTAAATGACAAATATTTAGATTTACCAAGGCAAAAACCTGAATGGAGTGCATGACTGTGACTTTCAAAGTCTACACTTTCAGAGCTAGGGTTCATGTCCTTGTAATAAATTTCATTTTCCAGCAAGATATCCAATTTTTGTTACCCTACTGCATTAATTTAAAGCTCCATCTTTAAGTGCTTAAAAGTGCATACACTTATTTCTGATTTAGTATATATTTGTGACACTTTTATGTTAGTCATGAAGAACTTGGTATAACCCTGCATAGCCTTCAAAATCTCAGTGATCTAAATGCCATTGGGTGGGATCTCTGGTCTGCAGTTATTCTTTTTTAGCAGACTTTCTTTAAGGAGTTTAGAGGTTGATTCAAGCATTTGAAAAACAATGTGTTCAAAACAAAGCATTATTCATGTAATCGGTGGATCTGTATGAACCAGACAGAAAAGTTTGGACTATAAAGCTTATATTTATTTCCTTATCTAATATTCAGTCTTTCCCTTGAAAATCTGATCTAAAGTAAACTTCTGCTTTCCACTGCACATAGGTCAAAGCAGACTGTGCTATATCAGTAGGCTTTTAGGCCTCCTCTCTATTTCAGGGATGCTGCTGCCTATCAGGGACTTTCCAAACATCCTCATCTTGGGAGTATCTTTATCTTTGTGAGGGCTTTATGACCTCTAAGACTGTTTGTTTGTTTGTTTGGTGGAAAGCTAGCACCTGGAAAATGTTCCTTTGGTATCCAATATATCTTTACTAAGTATTTTAGGTTATGTTGACTCCTGGATTGTTCTCATGCCTCAGTCTTTGTTTTCTTTCATTTGACTTAGGACATAGAAGCCAGCCAGGATGTTGCTGAGGTGATAAACCAAAGTTCTCACATACCAGTAAATACAGAATTAATTAAAATTCCTTTCCTGATTGTACCATTGAGAGGTTTTATTCATGCTGATAGGAAAGAATTGCAGTGGCTGAGAAAACCAGACATATTTTAAGAAATGTCTCTACATTATTCCTTATGCAAAATAAAAAAAATACTTTTAAGATAAATCAGTCAAGTATAATAGGGCATGTTTTACATAACAGGAGAGGCAAACCTTGCATTTCTCTTGCAGCATTTATCTTATATTTGAACTATATCTTTAAAAATAATATAATAAAGCCATTGTCTTCATAATTTTTCTTTGTTTACATACTGTGTACGTTGTATGGAAGAACTTCACATTTGTGCTTTACTTTGAAATTTTAGAATGCAGCAGCGTGAAATAAATCATGCACTAAAAAAAAAAAAAGTAGAATATTTGGCTTGCTTGCAGAGTTCTCTCCTGGCACCTTTTACACAAATTAATTTCACAGTAACAAAAAATAAAAAGGTATTTGGATTACTTCAGCAGTAAACTTGCAACAGAACCATGTCATTTTAATTTAACACTTGTCTTTAAGTGTGTGAAATCGTAGTTCCTCATCACATTGCAATAGATTGCCTAGACTTAATAAAAACATGCAGACTTCACAGAGGGGAAAAAAAAATATTATCAACTGCCAGCTGAGCCTTCACATTCTTCACAGTTTGCAGATTATTTAGTGAATCTCACGCTTGCTGAACTAGAGAGTGTACAGTAACCTTATATTTACCCTCGTTTATTTGTGTCAGGTTATTGGGGTTTTATCCATCAGAAAGACCTGTGGCCCAAACAGAACCCTGGGCCTTTGAAATTATATCCTGTGAGGCAAATCCTCACCAAAACCAAACTTAACCTCTACAGCTAGATTTTATCCTACTGGCATAACTCCCTGTTATTTAAAAGGATGTCTTTTTGGTATTCTGAAGAAACCTAACATATACCCAGAGTTACAGGGGAAAGGAACACATCCACCAAACTTGTCCAATCAATGAGTGGTTTTTTTTTTAGCAGTTTCCAAAAAAACCCAACCAAAACAAACAGAAAATTGGATTTTCCTTTGATCAGTTCTAAAGAGACAGAAAAGGACAGAAAAGATAAGATAGGTTAGACAGATGATAGCTTATAAAGTAAGTACTAAACAATAACAAATTTTCTTTGAGTACTGTTGCCTCTGTTTAGGTCCAGTTATAAATTCTCTTTTCTTTATACACTTAGAAAACAGTACAATCTCCTCTAGTTCTGCAAATGTGAATTTTTACCTTTCATGTTAGAGAAGACATATTATTTTTTAAAAATCCAAGACTTAAGGGGAATGAGTGATCTGTTGAAAATCTGACTGAACTTTATTTTGCATAATTAAATAACTAGTACACTTGCTATCTGAAAAGCAATGAACAAGTTCTTCCAACTCAATGACTTGTCTAAGTAAAATAAACTTAAAAGCATCAACATTGTAAATCTGCATGTAATTCAAATTATTTTCCTTTTTCAACAGAATTTAATATGCTGCCTTCTGTAGCACATGATGCTTTCATTACTGATCATTATGATCTTCTGCTCTTGATAGAGGCTTGCTGAAGAAGCAAACAGTAATGATACAAAACTAACTGTATAATATAGCATCTTTAGGTGAAACAGAGCATTGATACACCTGATAAAAAGTTCTGATTGTTCTTCAGAGGTTTTTTTGTCTGACAGCAAGGTATTTTTCCTGAGAAAGAAAATGTAGATTTCTTCCTGAGAAGAAAAATGTAAATTTAAAAAATAAATAGTTCTGTCTACCTGCAAAGAGAGTAGAAGACTGCAGTGATGTCTGGATAGGATTCAGTTATCTTGAGAATAACAAATTAAATTTAAAAAAGAACTATTTTTTCTTCTATCAGAATTCAGCTTTCAAACCTGGCTTCGTAGAGAAGCTTTTCTAGAGAAAGTCCCAATTGGCATTTAAATGCATGTATTTTAAAATGAGATTCATAAGGGGCTAAAACTATTGACATTTCACATGAGAAAAAGAACACAAAGATGTTGTTGATGAGACAAAGAACACAGAATTATGTCTTTAACATGTAATGGTACCAGCTTTCTGGAAACTGGAAACTAATTTAAACTGTTCCTAGAATAAGTGTTACGTGTCATTAGTGACTGGTAGCTTTAGATTTCATCTCTTAGATGCAACCAAAGTAAACTCGTGATTTTCCATAATTTTGGAAGTGGACAAAATATACCTCTTTTTCCCAGTATTCTCATAATCTTGAAAGTGAAGTAAAAGTTCAAACTACGCTCGAGCTGTAAGCTGAGTTTAAGTGACAGTGTACTAGTGACATTGAGCAAATTGCAATTTGCATTGCATTTTTCTCTTCTATATAGATATAAAGATATATTATACTTCTAAAAATAATTTGTTACCTCAGCTGAGATCTGAGATGTTTACAGTAGCTTTATTACCTAAGTCAGGAGAAAAAAAAAATCCTTTTGTAAGCTAGAATGTGTTGATTTGTGTCTGGTTTGTACAGTATGTCGAAGCAGTAAAAACTTGGGACAAATCTTGTCTCTGTGGAACACATTGGGAGTTTTGCCAGAGGGTTCAGTGAGGTCAGGGGTTCATCCCTTAGCTGTCTTTTCCTGCTGGTGTTTTGCTGCAGGCTCAGAGCACCACAGGCTCTCCCCGGCAAGGGGTGGCACACAGCTGATGCTGCCATGCCTTCCTCCAGCCCCTGCCATGCTCCATCTGCCCAGGCTTGGCTGAGTCTTCAGAGAAAGAAATCATATCTTTGTCACAGAGTCATACACCAGAAGAATTTAAAGGTCTTCTACACTGTTGGGATGTGTTGATTTGTGGCACATAAATCCTAAATATGTGGATGAAGAACTAATCTTCCTGCTAGTGTACTAAGAACCTGCCCTTCAAACTACCCCTTTGCCAGTGAGGAACACCTCCCAGTACTTACAGCTAATTCTAAGGCTCACAATTGATTTCACCTGTTTTTACAGTAAAAAAAGGGATTACATACCACAGGTGGAATACATCCTTACAGTTTTGCACACAGCAAACGTTCGTGAACTGTTGGTTACGATTCACAGCCTCTGTGCATGGTTTCTTGCAAACTAAAAATGAAAACAGCTGGCAAATTGCAAATACATTTACACTGGTTTTAGTTTATTATAGGGACAATAACAAGCATGAAACAGTAAATAAAGTCCCTTAGGATTCTAGGTAATTAACCAGAAATACACTTAGTGTGGCGTTGTTAATCCAATTATATAAAGGAAAAAAAATATTTGTTAATAGTAGAAACTTATATTAGGCTACTGGAATAAAAGTCACAGAGGGCCTCTTAGGATATATGCTGCTTTTTTGGTGGTTTTGTTTTTAAGGTTTATTTGTCATTATTTAAAAAACATATATTCTAAATTTTTTGCAGTTTGGCTATGGTTTTTTCTTATATTTTTATTCCTGTTTCAGTCCTATTAGTATACACTCTTTCCCACTTAGTCACAGACTAAAGTCAGGATTGCAGAAATGTTATACATTAAGTACAAAAGTGTATTCCAGGCCATATGCAATCTCATTTAGTTTGATGTCTTACTCATCCAATTTTTTTAATTATTATTTTATATATTTTTTTTTAATAAGGTGTGTGAATACTCATGACCACATTTTTTCCTCAGCATCTGAGCAACTCTAGATAGATTTGAAAGACTTCACTCTCCGCATGGGGCTCCAGGAAGGCATTTCATCTGTCACAACCAGCAGCCTTTGTTAGTTCACAGCAGAAGATGCTATAGATTTCTGTTTACATCGATGAAATAGAAAAGATTTTGCTTTTCTATTATATCCTCTCTCTCAAGGTGTTTCAAAGCACTTGAGAAAAGGATCCTGACTGAGTTCAATGTGACTGCAGTGTGTGAGCAGGCAGTTGCAGCAACCCTTCAGGATTGCATATTTAGTAGCAGCACAAAGACAGATGTTTCAGCTGGTATAATGATAGAAAGGATGTTCAAAGGACAATGAAAATGTGTGCAAGGGGTTTCACAGTGGGAAAACAAGCAAACAGACAAAACCATCAAAACTTATGAGCGGCATAGCATGTCTTAAAATGTTTTCTTCATGTTTAAAAGATGTAAAAAATAATATGAATGCAAGATGTTTCATGCTGAAGATATTTTCTTTTTTAAATAAACCCTGATCTCTCTGCTTAGTTCATATAAAACTTCTAAGATCACCAGAAATATGACTAGCACCATGTTATGCTCTTAGCCATATCAGCAGACTAGACAAAGTAAAGCATTTCAGATATTGAATAATTTTTCATTACTCAATGTGGGAATTCCTGTATGCCTTAGAGAGTATAAATTCTGTATAGACTTGGCATTGCTAATGTGTGTTCTCTACCTTTATGTGGAGCTGACACTTGACAACTGTCAAATTAGCACATTTCCTTGGTATTACTCTTTCATTAAATAAATGGATATCTGTATATTTAATGATTTCACTCTTGGTTTTTCTGACACATTTTCGAAACTGCTAGTCTGTATTTTCAAGTGCAGTCTAATAGCCTGACCCAGGCAAGCACTGTAGTGCATCTGAAACATATATGTACTATATTTATAGTAAGATTGGAAGTCTTGATAAACTGAAAATGCTTGAGAGACCTTATCCAAGAGCCAAAAAATACTACTTAAAAAAATATTGTGCAAAAATATTTTATAAATGATGGAGAGGTAAAGTAAGGTGTTCTTTTAAACCTGTATTTATAAGAAGGCAAGTAAGGTCTAACTTTCAGGCATGCTTCATACCTTATTCTTTCCATTGATTAATCTTCCAAAGAAAACCAGGTCATTTATTGAAGTCTGGTAAACTCTGACACTAAGACCTACTTTTACTCATGCATTTATAAAAAACCCTAACTCATTTTCCTGCGTTTCTCTTTCCCTTCACTTATAAAAATGAAAAACTCCCTTCTTTTTTTTTTCCTTTTTTTTTTTTTCTTTTTTTTTTTTTTTTTTAACAATGAAATTCATTTATTTCTTGTCTTCTTTACAGAGATTGATCTCAGGTTTTTTTTTTGAAACCTATATTGCATTGATTGACTTTGCTTTTTAAGTAAGCATCTTTCTGAATCCATGAGCCATTCTTTTCTTTTCAGTGATTTGAATTGCTGAAATGGAAGCACAGCCAGTTTTCAGTCACATATCTTGAAGCAGAGGAAGAAAGGCAACTCAGTTATCTAGCTGTCCCTTGAGGAATACTTCTCATTCTTCCAAGTGGAAGTAGCAGTTCTCAGACTTTGAGAGTAGGAATTCCGTCCAGGCCATTAGAGCTTCAGGGTTAGCTGCAGGCTAACTTTCATATATTGCCTATTGTTCTCAGTTTAATCTATTAAATTCTCTCTGATTAGTCACTTTTCTGGCTTTACATCATGTCTTTACATTACAGTTACTTATGTTACTTTTTAATTTCCCATTTTATTTTTTTTTAGTCACATACATTGGACTCCCCAGTTGTTGTATTCTCCAGCGCGAGTCAGTCTGTGAGATATTCAGAACAGAGACTGTGCTCACACATCTACTAAAACTTCATACACCTTGGACAGTCTGCAAGAATTAAGAAAAATACATTTTCTCAAATGATGAAACATGACATTAATAAAGAAAATGTCAGTCAGTAGTTATATTTTGTCAGATAAATATTATTTGCTGTGGCAGAGTTCAGCACTTAATAATACATTGTTCTTGTCAGTACTGTTTAAAGTGCACATGATTCACACTAAACCTTCATCTTAGCTGATAGTGAAAGTAGGCACTTAGCATTCCCTTAAACCAAATCTCAGTTCAGAAGTTTAATACACATCCATATTTACAGCAATAGGAAAGAATATTCTGCCTTCTCCAGAGATTTATTTATCTCAGTTGTATAGAAGGGGTTTATGCTGCTGTTGCTGAGTTTTACGTGATCTACTGAAACATTATTTGACAATGCACAGTGTGATAATGCTGGATTTGCATATATTAGAAATGTTTCCTATTTAAATTGTTTAGAATCAAAAAGTATGTTTACTAGCAGAATGAAAACATAAGAGAAGCAATTTTTCCTGGTTTAATTATTAAGAAGCTTTGCAAAAATTCTGTTATTTGGAGATACGTAGTAATACCAGTGTAGTAAAATATCACAAGTTTAATTTCCAGCTTTTTGCCTTTAGATTGTCTTCTAAAAGTTTTGAAAGATATTATGACAGTATTTTAAGTTTTATTACAGAATTGTTAATTTACATATATTTTAGCTATAAATATCTTAATAAGTAAGTTATGATAGAAAAAAAAATCTAAGATGGCCTAAAGTCTTCTGAGATTTTTTTGAAATTCAATTTCATCTGCAGATGTTTGCAGGTGATCAGCTTTGTCCATATTTTCTTAAACATTTGAATAAGATGTGGTTTCAAAGGAGAAGCATACTCTACAATCATTTTCTCCATTCTGTTTAGCAGAATTCCAAACTTTTCTCCTTTCGCACAAATAAAAAGACTCAATAGCATGGATAGGAAAAAGTGGCTATGGGAGATATAGTGTTGCAAATATTATCTACCTCTAGGAATAAATTTTTGTCTTGTTTTTTAAACCTTAACATTTTCTTATATTTGCAAATTTACATTCGTTGTTAATTACACAGTATGGGTATGGCATCATCTTGAGTATGTGTGCAGTTTTGGGCTCCGCAATATTAGAAGGTTATAAAAATGTTAGAATATGACTATAGGAGGGAAACAAAGATGGTGAAAGAGTTAGAGGACATGAGGTATTAGGAAGTAGTTCTTCACTAGGAAGTTTGTCAAGCATTGGAATATTTTCCCAAAGAATGTGGTCATGGTCTAAAGCCTGTCAGTTTTCAAGAAGTGTTTGCACAATAAAATGATCTTTGAAAAATGGTTTAACTTTGAGCTTGCCCTGTGTGGACTCAGGAGTTGGACTCAGTGATGTCCCTTCCAGAAGAGACTGTTCTATGACTCTGGTTACTTTTGGCATACAGTGAAATTTTGTACAGTGATCTAATCTGACTGCTGCCAATCCAGTATACAAACCTATTAACATTATACTTACACCTAGGGGACTTATCTCCTTCTTTGTCTTTCCTCTTTGTGCTTGCTGGTTTTATCCGATTTTGGGATTACATCTGGCTGGTGAATGGTCACCATCAGTGTTCCTCCAACTTCTGCTCAATGTATTTATCAACAATCTAGAGGCAGGAATTGAATGCACCAGTAGCAAGTTTGCTGATGATACCACAAACTGAGAGGTGCTGTTGGGCAAGAGGTGCTTGGTGGACAAGATGCCTTGCAAGAGGGATCTAGATAGCTTGGAGCATCGGGCCATGATTAATGGGGTGAAATTTTACAAGTTCAAATGCTTGTAAAATTCTGCACTTAGGAGAGAATAATGCTGGGCACAAGTAGGAATTGGGAGAGGAGTGGCTGAAGAAAGGGACCTGAGGGGACTGGTCAGCAGTAGAACTAATAGGAGCCAGCCCTATGCCCTGGCAGCCAAGGGGGCAAACCCGCTCCTGGGTGGGATCAAACACAGCATAACCAGCTGGTCAAAAATGGTTATTATCCAACTTTATTCAGTCCTGTGAGGAGTGGGTAAGGACTTTGGGTTTGTCTAGTTTGGAGAAAAGGAGGCTGAAGGGTGACCTCATTGCTCTCTACAGCTTCTGGAAGGAGGAAGGTTCTGACCTCTATCACTGATATGCAGTGATAAGAGAGGTGGGATGTTATATCTTGATTTATTTTTTATAACTTATAGGCATCACAGGCTTCTGTTTTGGGTACATTAGTTACTTTGACTGTTTAGAGGTTGAGCCCTAAGTTCAGCTAGTCATCTAGGATCCCCTTTTCACCTATGACACTTCTAGAATGTGATTCATCCCACTGAAAAACAGATTTTAGATGGATGGGTGAATCATCCTCCAGAAGTGCTATGAACAATACAGGACATTCAATGACTAATACAGGTGAGACAGCTGCCATCAGATGAGAGGATCCTGTCCCTATGGCACTGACAGCCTATTCACTGGCAAGCTGTTTACACCTGCAGCCAGTTTTCTAGCAGTTCTTAAACTTTAAGTAGGAAAGATCTCTCTCTGTTAAAGTGCTGCAAGGGTGGATATCGATGTACACACAAACATAAAAGTATACTGGCATTGTTGCATTTCAGGAAAACTCGATAAAATTTTCTAAAAGAAACAAATTCTAGAATTCTTTCAGTAATACCATTTTCCTGATTATTCTCAAGAAGTATTTATTTCTGTCTTTCAAAGGGAATTTGATGTATTTTTAAGGCTGGATTAGTGTTTTCTTGTATTTGGCCCATTTTCCTAGATTATGCAGGGCTCTGAACTATCTGTTTGCCTCTGCAAGACTTAGCTGAACTCAGCCAGTTAATACTTTTTTCAGTCTCTGTCCTGGTTAACCTTTTCTATAATTGCAAACATAAAAGGTCAGGAGCAAACATCTTATACTGATTCTGGTGAAGCCACTGCTGTGGTTTAACAAATATTACAAAATAATAACTGAAGCCTACATGATATGGAATGAATACTCTTGATTCCCTCTTGTCTGTGTTTTTTACATTATTGAGTCAGAGCTCCTCATCCTTCAGTGAAATCTTTGTACCATCTTTGCTCTTGCTGCCTGCTGCTAACTTTGCTTTTCACAGCTGTGCAGCTCCAGTGCTTGATTTTGCTCCTGCCTCTGTATTGCTGTCTTGTTTTCTGCCTGAGGATCCCTTTTCACTCTGTCAATATCTTTGCCATGTCTATGCAGATTCCTAATAACTTATGTTATTTTATGCTTAGCCTTACAAAAGTAGCATATGGGGTTTTTTTGGTTGTTTTTTGTTTTTTTTTTAATTTTAACTAGGAAAGCATGAAATAGAAAAGAAAAAAATAAGATGATGGCATCTTTTGTAAACATTACACATCTTCTATACTTAATAAAAATGATAAAAATTGTTATTGGGTATTCTAATACCAATGTGTAGTTTGGATCACCAAACTTTGGTTCAAGTGTGGCCATCTTTTGTAAGCTGCAAGCACACGTGGGAGGTGCTTATAATCAATAAAGTACAAAGTAGTTTAAGAGCTGATTATAATTACGATGCTCCAGTCTTTTAGATGTGCTGTGACCTGAGGATGGAGCTGAAATTTGAGGCATCCCAGTACTCTTAGACTTCTGATCATCCATCATGGGAAGTGCTGCCATTTCCATGAGGTCTATACACATATGGCCTTGAGAACTGGCTTTTGCATAATTTAGACTTGCCTTGAAACTTTAGGTTGGAAAGCACCCAGATCTCCCAGCTGAGGCATAGACTTAAAATTGTCTTTGAGCCCCTTGAGTTCATTCAGTCATTTGGCATGGGATTGAAAGTAGTGTGGGGACACAGAAACAGCTTCTTCCTCACTAACTAGGATTTATTAGTAACAATTTGTCAGCTTTTACTATTTGTGCCACAGAAGCCAAAATACAGAGACACACATGAATCCTGCTCTAACTGTGCCTAGGATTTCTCAGTAGTTTTTAAATGCTCTCCATTTCTCCACTGTATGCAGATGCTTTATTTTTCAGCCTCTGCCTGCCAGTTGCAGCTGACAGTTTCCCCTTTTCTCTTTGAAGGGCAGACCTTTTAAAAGATCAGATGTCCTTTGATCTCAAGTTTGATAATTTTCCATATTGTCAGTAGTCAGCTGAGGGGCTCCTCCTTGGCTAGAATCTTAGCTTTTAGTTTG
Source organism: Calypte anna (assembly GCF_003957555.1). Classification (NCBI taxonomy): domain Eukaryota; kingdom Metazoa; phylum Chordata; class Aves; order Apodiformes; family Trochilidae; genus Calypte; species Calypte anna. The sequence continues at coordinate 27,240,171 of NC_044244.1, forward strand.
GAGGAAAGTTCTAATCTGGGACATGATTTATGTTTGCTCAATAATTACTGCTGTTCCTATTTGTTTAGGAATTATTATATAAGTATGTACATGATATACAAGCAAGCAATTACAGATGACATTATTACAAATGAAGGACTGCAAATGTAAATAGAATGGCAGCCAGTGTTTGTACTGACTGCCCTACTGAGACACACTGCCATCCAGTAATACAGTTTGTCTGTGATTTTTCAGACAGCTTTCAAGTCATGTCTTCTATAGAGGCTGTAATAGTTCTAGTGTGATGTTTTCCTCATGCTTTCCAAACATCTTATGACTATCTTTTACTTTATCTGCCTATTTTTAAATCTGTTGAGCAGTGTACATTTATGTCATTTTGGTACTGTGTGCTGTAAAAATATAAAGAAAATAATTGTCCTCTTCAAGAAGTTTCCATTTAGTTAATCTCAAAAGAAATACACTTCTGTATCATATATTGGGATAAATTTATAAAATCTCCATAAAGAGCTATCCAGGATCCCAGAAAACTTAATGTCATTGACAATTCCTCTGAAGAGTGTTCAAATAGTCCACATGCTGTGGTCTCTGAAAATGATCCTTATTCTTCAGAAACAAGTGCATTCATATGTATTACACATTAAAAATATACTGACTTGCAGCTATCTATTCTTTGGCTCCTATTCCCCACAGTGAACTTTTTTTTCACATACAGTCTGTTTCCTGCTGGGAAACATTTTATCCTGATTATGATTCCTTGAAAATTGCTTAAAGAAGCTGACTTTTCTGTTTGAAGGAGAAGTGCTGTGATAGCCCCATTAGTCCTTATAAGAAATATGAACAAGGCATTAGGAACAATTATTTCACAGGAAATTGGACTTTCATAAATTCTATATAATACATTTGGAACATTTTATTATTTCAGGGAGGAAGGCAGATAGACAGTCAGCAAATTAATTGCATAAGTAGCTTTTTTAGAAATAGCCATTTTCCAAAGAACAGAAAAATATCAGCTGAAAGGTGATCTTGAAAAAGCAGTGACTATATACTGAGTAGAATGCTTTGAAAAATAATTTGAATGGGATTTATATTAATTTAGGAGCTGAATTTTACACCCCTTGCTGGTGAGGGACTGACAGTAATTTTTACATTTTCCCTTACTAGTTTCTGAAGTGTAGCTGGAGATAAAGGCATATGGGTTGCATGACTGCATGTTTGTTGAATAGCCATCTGTTACAGTATCCCTTGGGGACAATACATCAAAAGGAGATTTCAAAATGGAAATGCTATGTGACCATTGCAATGATGTCTTAGTTCACAGAAAGGCTGAAATCTTGACATGAGAAAGTGTGAATTGCTCCTCCTCTTCTTTAAGGTGTTAGTTTTGTAGCCCAGTTCTCACAGATCAAATGTCAACACCGTAAGCCATCATACTGCTTATTAAAGTAGCCAAAATTTCCAAAATGTGAGTATCCCAAAATCCCAAGCAGTCTCCTTTGCCAGATTAAAAAATGCATGCAGCTCAGCTCCAAAGCCATCAGCTTCTGTCCCATTTCTCTTACAGTGCCTGACTGTGATATGAAAACCCTAGCACCCTGGAAACTGAGCTAAAGTCAAAATAATTTAATAAAATAAATAATGTACATAGAACAGAACTGATTGCATTAACCAGTTTCATATTTAATTCATACAACTTTCCATGTTTTAATTTAGTTGCTGCTGCTGCTACTGCTGCTGCAGAATTCACATTCCTCTTCACCACAGTTTTTCAGGGAAAAAAAAAATTTAAATTGTAGAATACAAAACAGTAGGAAAAGAAAAAAGATTAAATGTGGAATTGAGTTAAATGGTGTCATTGTGTGGAAAACAGATGAAAAACTGCTGTCCACTAGCAAAATGCTCTAGAAAAAATGTGTGGGGTTTCTGATAGATAAAATTAATACTGGCCTTGTCCAAAGCACTATTTTTATATTATTATTATTATTATTATTTATTGTTGGGCCCAGGAACCCCCCCATCATAGCAGTAGGCAGTAGACCCATATGCAAGGATGTAAAGGTACTTCTGTGCGGACTGCAAGGCAGACCTGGACTTTGTCAAATTGTAATAGAAACAGAAGAATTAGGCCTGGGCCAGAAGCCATGCTGGATTTCTGGCCGGATTTTGGCAGCTCATTGCCCCGCGTGCTTTTCTGAACTTATTTTTTAGATTATATTGGTAAAAGGAAACCGATTGAGATATCTTTTTCTAGTGTTCATAAAGGACTTGCAGTGACTTGGAACAATATGTTTGCTGGTTCCATCTGTGATAAAAGTTTTGTTTAAATGAGGCAGCATATGTAGGTCTTATACTGGCTTCTGTATTTCTGTGTTTGCCCAGTTCCCCGAGTTCACTTGCTGGCCCTAAGCACCCAGGACCCCCCACCCATGGTGCTGCCTGCCTTGGCTACCATCTTGCCTTTCCCATTTGGAAGCAGCCATGCTCTTCATTTCCTCATGGACTTGTCTTGCCTTTCTTAAACAAGCGCTTTCATTCCTACCTGCCTTAGAAAGTAACGTGCAACGTACAGAAACAAAAAATATCAGTAGAGGGATTTTTAGATAAGTTTTCAATCTTACTCACCCCTCCTTTCTAATTTCTGGCCTCAGAATCAGGCTTTGGCCAGGAGTTTTAGTTTGCAGGACAAACACCGTGATCTTCAATTAGAGCTTTATTCCCTCACCTGCCTCAGCTAAATCTGCCTTCCCTTAGCACTGCACAGAACCTCAACTATGAGGCTGCATGACAACAAATTGGCTCACAGAAAGAGTTTTCTCTGTTTAAAAAGCATAGCACAAAATTAGAAATTAACAAATATGCAGTTAAATGTATTCCTTTTTCTTTGTCCTCTGCCAGTTTAGCAGAAATTTTGTGTCTGTTTCTCTTTCTTGTGGAGTTTTATTTTCTATACACCTAGGTGAACAGTTCTTTATGTAGTGGTTCTTTTTTTGGTTGACCACAGTAGCACCACAGAAGCAGACTGGGCAGAGGACAGGGAGGGAGCAAAGAGAGTGAAGCAAGAGGGGAAAAGGAAAAAGACAAGACTAAACAACCTGGTATCATCTCCTAATGACCACCTCTGTATTAAGTACAGTTTAACCTGACACTCTTCTTTTATAGGATACCTTTGCTTTTTTCTCCTACCTGATAGCATTCCTCATGTTGTTAAAGAGCTGTGTGTCTGGTTTAACAAAAGCCATCTCACTGGAAGTCTTCACTCCCTGCCCTTGGGGCTTTCTGTATCCTTTTCATCATACACAGCCATCACTACTGTCCCATGGCCTGTGAACCTGAACTCAGATTTCCCAGGTGGTGAGATATCATGCTGTTTCTCACCATCTGGCAAGCCAGTATTTTAATCCAAAAAGTTTTGGATTAGTAGTGTGAAGGAACTATTTGTGTTCTGTGAGTGTTTAATGACATGCTATTACACCCAAGCAAACAAGAAATTAATTGTGGAAATGTTTTCTCCAGCAATTCCCTGTTCAACTGATTCGAAGATCTGGGACAATGTGCAAGAAGAGTGGTTTGAAAAGCCTTGTAAAGACTATTTAGCTTATAAAGCATAACTGGTTTCTCCATATGTCCTGAATTAATATCCTTTTGGGATTATCATAGAATCATAGAATCCTAGGGGTTAGAAGGGACCTCGAAAGATCATCTAGTCCACCCCCCCCCTGCCAGAGCAGGGCCACCTAGAGTACATCGTGCAGGAACGTGTCCAAGCGGGTTTTGAATGTCTCCAGTGAAGGAGACTCCACGACCCCCCTGGGCAGCCTGTTCCAGGGCTCTGTCACCCTTACAGTAAAAAAATTTTTTCGAATATTCAACTTGAACCTCCTGTGCTCCAATTTACACCCATTACCCCTTGTCCTATCACTGGTCATCACTGAGAAAAGCCTAACTCCATCTCCCTGACACTCACTCCTTACATATTTGAAAACATTGATGAGGTCACCCCTCAGTCTCCTTTTCTCCAAACTAAAGAGACCCAGCTCCCTCAGCCTTTCCTCATAAGGGAGATGTTCCACTCCCTTAATCATCTTAGTAGCTCTGCGCTGGACTATGTCAAGCACTTCCCTGTCCTTCTTGAACTGAGGGGCCCAGAACTGGACACAATACTCCAGGTGCGGCCTCACCAATGCAGAATAGAGGGGGAGGAGAACCCCTCTAGATGGGCAAGTACTCATAATATCTTGGGTATGGTTAATTTACAAAGAATTTCACAGCAAATGCTTTAACATAGTCCTGTAGCCACAGAGCTTCAGTTTTGACTGTGAGGCTTCATAGTGAGTTTCTCAGCCAAAATTATTCATTTACTATTATAAATATTGTACATAAATGCTTGATTGCTCTATATTATTTTTCCTTTTGAAATCAAACTACAGAAGACAGTGTAATACAGATAATGTGGGGTCCTTTTAGAAAAAAAACCCACATAAAATGGCATACTGCAAACCAGAATTTATATTTCTGAGTCAAAGTTTATTATTTTTCTGAAAGATGGTGTTTGTTTTATAATTTATGGTATTTTATTTATGAGAAGTTACTTTATTTCTTCCTCATCAATATGTATTTCTCTTTAAAAAGCTGAAAAGTAGGTATATATTTCTGTTTCAAATTTTTGACATTAAGGAAGCAGAGAAATGAAGGGCTGTCTTGAAAGTGCAGTGGCAGCCCAGGCCACTGCTTTAAATGAGAGATAGAACCAAGTATAATCAGACCTCCTTGAATGCCTGCCTACCCTGTTCTGTGAAGGACACCTAACAATTTTCTTGTCTTTTCAGTCCTTCACTATTTTTTATAGCTAGCTTTTCTTCACAAACAGTATTTTCCTCATTGCAGATACCTGATTCCTTCTAGTCCTTCCTCTAGTGGGCATGGAGCACAGTTAAACATTGGCTTTTTTCTCTGTGTTTTACTTATGGAAAGCTAATTGTATTTCCCTCATTTCTTTTTTTTTTTTTTTTTTTTTCTAAATTAAACACTCAGAATTCCTTCAATACTTTCTCTAAGTCTTGAATCTCAAAAGTCTTGAAGAACTTATAATTTTTGGTCATCTACTCTATAATTCTATACTTCCTACTACTTTATTCCTGTAGTGTCCTCCAAGGAATACTGGAATGCTCTGTACTTATTAAATCTAAGCTCTATACTTCCTTCCCAACTGATATGCTTCTTTTTTAGTATCACACATAACCATACACACTTCTCCAGGGGAAACCTCATGAGTGATGCATAGAGAAAACTAACTGGTTTCTGTATGTCACACACATTTCCATTTTTAAAAAAGACAAGAAAGAGATTTGCTGTTTTGCAAGTGTTACTGTGTTAACTTGTCATTGACTGCTGTCCTCTGAACCTTTCCTGAAGATTTTAACAATTTTCTCTTACACAGAGAATTTAATGTAAATATCCCATTTACATTAATGACTTTTCTAGCATTTAATTTGAAATTGCAGGAAATTTTCTGATGAGTATGGAGGAAATGCTTGTAATGCAGATGAAAATACAGGGGTTTACCATTTTACCTTGTATTTTCCTGTACTACCTCTGAAATGTGAATTAGAGGGCTGGACTCCAATTATGTTTAAAATTTATGGTATTAATTTATTTAGTCTATATTAGCAAACTGCAAGGAAAAACAGAAATGTTCTGTACAGTTTGTGGTCAATTTCAAACACTGTTTAATCGTCTGTTGAAGATAAATTTGATATGCTTGTGCAAAAACTTGTGCTTCTTAAACTGGTTTCCACTGTTAGAGCTCTTTCATGTCCAGTTATTGCTCACCTGTTTTGAAAAGACTGTGGGAGAAGCTGGTACACCCAGTGCTTGTTTTAAACATAGTGAGAGGGATTTGTATACAAGTACTAAACAATAATGTATAATTCAGAGTTTTGAAGTGAACTGGTAACAGCTGTGACCAACTGATATTTAAACCAAGCCTTCTACTCGCTTTCTTTTGGCATCTAAGCAATAGTCATGCAATACTCCTTGAAATAAATGTTACCATGTCAGGGTAGGAGGTGTGTGAATCACTCAGTCCTGTTGAATTCTAGCCTTGTGAACACTCCCCGTAGCTTTCTCTGACCAAACTGCTATAATTCAGCTGTCACCTGCCCCCAGTCTCAAAAAATATTTCCTCACATTCTTCCTGGTAAATACTGTACAGTGCTCATTTTATGGATCTGTCAGTTGAAGTAAAGAAAGCTATGGCACGAATGTTTACAGCTGGCAGTGGGAAAGAGATTTCTTGTTTTAGATTGCAAATTTATCAGAGGAGTAGGCTGGATGCAATCTTAGTTTTGTTCTCTGCTTTTGACATGCCACTGGCTATGTCCAGAGACGTTCCAGTGTTTAGAAAGAACTTAAAATAAATAATTTAAAAGGATGCAAAATACAGAATATGAAAGTCTCTGGTTCTTTAAACAGAATTTATTATGTTCAAAGTTACATCTCGATAAAAGGCAAGCATAACTTGAATTAAAATATTAATTTATCCACACCATTTAGTTCTTTGAAATATGCATAGCCTTTTTTTAGTGGTCATGCTTTGGGGGGGGGAAGCAGTAAAGTGGGGGGATGCTTTGATGTAAAAAGCTTTCATCGAGACCAACAATCAAACTGTCAGGAATGTCCTTCATGAATTTAGAAAATTAATCCAGCTGGGAATTGTGTTATTGTAGAAAATCCTCTTTACACTTCATAGTCTATACTCAGAAAACACTTAGAATATCATCAGTCTTTTCCTGCAAAATCCAATTCCTTCTTTTTCTTTCAAGAGCAGACTTTCAGCTTTGTCTTATTTACTCACTCATTTGTTCTTGTTTTAAAGTACTTTCCAGGTACCGTTAAAATGTGTCTCATATTTTCTCTGTGTGTTAATACTTATTTTGACTTCTCTTCCCCCTCATCCTTCATTAATATCTGTTCTTTTCTATTAATCACCATGTAATTTTCAAGTCAAAATACTATCTTTTAATTGCTTGCATTTTTATTATATATTTAATAATTTATAATAAGTAATATTATATTCTTTAGCATGAATATCTAAACAAGGATGTCAATTCACAAGAATGTTTTGGAATAAGAAAACTTTCTTACCTTCATCTTTGAAACTTGGAGATGCTGTGACCTCATACAGATTTTGTCTGACTATTGCTTAAATTTTAGGAAATCCAGTCCTATACTTAACCAGAAAACTATCTCTTAGAAGGTATTCACAAAAAATATAATCTTGAATTTTAGTTAGTTTGTTAAAAATCAAAAATAGTAAAGTCAAACAGGAAGACAATATTCTAATTAATACTTCTATATCATGGTTGATGCTGAACTTCATGAACATCTTGTAGATGTTCTTCTTTCATAATTATATAAAAGAAATCAACTCTGAACATTAAATTTTCCTTCTTTTTCTTTCCTGACAATATATGCAAATATGACAGGCTTTGAAAGTGTGTGGATGTGTATGTTCAAGACAAGCTATTTCAAAACAACTAAGAGTTCCATTTAGCAGTGCTTTTTATGAGAAAAATTAGCAACTGCAGATGCATTCAATAAGGATCTTCTAAAAGACTCCAGAGTTTGAGGTTTTATACAAGGTGATAATGTCATTACTTTAGCCTTTAACCATTGTTTGAAAGTACTTGACATAAAATCATGCAAAATTCTTTCAGTCACAGTAAATGATGAGGCCCTGGATGATTTTTCAGTTCTCAGTCAGTTTGTCTGCACAGGTAGACGTGTGAATTTTAATGCAATGCAGACAGTCTTAATCACGCTGTCAAGGACTCATTTCCAGAATCTGCTTCAGCTTGTGCATAAGTCTGCTTCCAACCTAAATGTCCTTTGTTTATGTATTTTTCTCATAGTTTTGTTGCCTTGAAGACATGGGCAGATGTGAAATATCAGGAAATTTTAAAATCATTTAGTCCATGGAAATCTCACCAAATTTTTGAATTGTTAAGAGTTGCTAAGAGATTTCTGAAGCTTAACAGAGAGAGGAAAAACATAGAATAGTACTTAAAAATGACATAAATTTATGTTTCTGTTTGGAATTTGAAAATCTCAGGGGTAACTTCAAGATTTTTTAATTTTAATTTTAATTTTAATTTTAATTGTGTTTTTGGCATAGAGAAGAAATGATTGCTAATGTGGGTGCCTTCAGTTCACGTCTCGTGTAATGCAACTTATAATAGCTGGCAATGACACAACCTACTTATTGTGGTTCTTTATATTTTCTTGGATCTTTAGAGAGGGGAAAGGGCCTTTTGAGGATCTTGAATTAATATAGTTAGGCTTTGCTTAACATCTTAATTATTCTAAAAAGTGAAATGATGAAAGCAGTAAAATATACAGATAGGTTTTAAATGCTGTAACTTGCGTAGCTTCTTTCTGTCTTTAAATAACAACTTCTCCTCTGAGGTGATGAACTAAAGTCTTTTGTGTTTGAAGGTTTTCTAAATGAAGGGTAATGTAAAGAAATTTTTCAACTGTTTTGAATCAGACTATGTGAAGATTTACACAATTCAATCCCTTTGTAGGGTTTCAAAGTAATGCTAATGCTAAGATGACTCTAAAGCCATGTTAGAATGCTCAAGTGGCTTATATGTAAACCCTACTCTTGTAAAGTTTTGAAAGTAAAAAAAACCATAACAAATATAAAAATACATAAAAACATAAAAGAAATATAAAACTACATACATCACAGTTATACAGAAGTAAGCAAACAAGGTCAAGTGTTGTAGTAAGCAGTAAAAACTCTGCTTAAAACTTTCTATTCATTCCAGTTCTTCCAATTGTCTTTCTTATAATTTATTACTTCTTTAATTTATGAATATATCTTACCGTCTACCACTTTTTAATAAAAAATTATACTTTACAATAAATCCCAGTAGATTCAAGTTCCAGGTTTTTCTGTGACACTTTATTAGCCATTAAAGCCACTCCAGTATTTGCAAAGTCTTTAGCCTTTTTGCACTTGTAGAAAATCCAAGAACTTTTAGTATTTTCCTCTGCATTTTAGAAAGACTGTGCAATTCACTTAGCTGAAGTGAGTAAATTGAGTTATTATGTCATGATGTGAAAGATTTTTTTCTTGTTATTAATTGTTATGTGTACATAAGGATGCTACATGTTGAAGAAAAGTATTGTTTGAACAGAAACGTGAAGGGGGACTATGTAGATAGAATGTAAATATGTCAATAATTTAAAAAAAATAGGTTTTGTAAAAAGAACAGCTGCAGATATTAGTTCTCCTTTTATTACAGTTGTTTTATGGAGGATATTTCCTAGCCATCTATATAGCATGAGGAAAATAATAGGAGCTGCACATGTTATCAGGTGGAATACATATAATGAGTACACCTGAGATTGCTTTCAGAATTGGTGTTGCAGCCTGAGAGGCCTCTGTGACATGACCCATTACCTTGATGGCCATTTTCAGTCTTTACAGAAAAGTCAGTGTTGATTATGGCCTTTTACCTTTGCTGTGCAGGATGCTTCATTCATAGTCTGTAGTCGTTCAGGAGTCCCTCTGGTATCAGGTAATCTTGAGTATGTATGAACTTGGTTTAGCCTTGTTCAGGGCAACTGTGAGAATCACCTTGGTAGGACAGAGAGGGAAATAAATTATGTTTAATATAGGGTTGAGATAGGTTAAATCTGCCTTGATGCTGGGGGTAAGAGGAGTTAAAGGGTTTATCTTTGTTGATGTTTGATTCCTAATCTGCTCTGGGACAGAGTAGCTGCACACTCCCTTTTACTAAAGGTTTTTTTATTTCCACTTATACTGGCTCCTTGAACTTAGATTCTTCTGTATTTTATCAAGATATCTCAAAATAAACATTTTTTTTCAGAACAGAAAATGATTTACAAGTTTATATGATGAATTTTACATTTTGCTTTTTCTTGTAAATTTACACTCATGGAAAATACCCTGCTCTACTCTGCAGGCTCAGAGCCATATTTTTAATAAAACATTAGAGGCTCTGTGAGTTTTCTAGCAGTTGTTTACATAATATTGAACAGGGATGTGATAATAATCTTCAGACTTTCCTGTGCCCCAAACACTGGATGCAAGTGACAGGCTGCTAGTTGTGCAAAGCCTTTAAGAACAAAGAACAGCAAAAAGCAGTCTGTCTTCTACCAAAGCACCAGAAAAGTGCCAGCACTATGCAAGAATGGGATAGTCATTAATTCCTCTGGCAAAACATTATCCCCACTCAACCTGCTCTGGACTTCTAACTCCTTGTATGAATGAAAATCCCCAAAGAAATTAAAGCTTGCTTACCTCAGTGGCTAAAAGACTAAATACTTTAAGATAATCCATGAGCATAAAAGGTATAATTTCTCTTGCCAAAGAAGGAGGAATACATTAATATAATAATTACAAGTATTACCTAAAGAAGTTATACCAAGGTGTCATTAAGAAAAAACAAAACTATTTACAGTAATTACTAATGATCCACTGATCCATTAGGAGAGATGTTATTTCTTCCTTCAAGCTAAGTCTTTTGGGATACCACTATATGATTTTTTTGCTTCTGAACATTGAAAAGTAAAATACAAAAAGGAATTAGATTTGAAATGTTGAAAAGCATTGAAAGATAACTAATGGTCATGTGTGGGCTACCATGTGTGATGCTGTAGATACTCATTGGCCAGAAGCATAGAACCACATTTGCTTGTACAGACTTTCTTGCTGAGTTTCTGTCATTTTATGTGTGTTGAGTTTGAATGAAAAATTCTAAATAACTTGTGGTTCTGTAGTCCATACTGTCTGGTAGCTGTAGAGGGCTGAGTGTGCTTTGGATCAGATTTTTGTGAGTGAATGAACTTGATACCATTGTACTTTATTAGGTCATGAGATGTCAAAAGAGCCTGTTGGCACCCATTGCACCTTCAGATAACTCCGCGTGCTTCCTTTGTGTCACCTTTGTGTCACTTTCATACCATGTTAAATGTCTATGACTGAATAATGACTGTGACTGATGCAGTGCTTGACTGGTGACCAAATGACTGGCTACTTAAATTACAAACCTTTCAATTCTGTTTTGGAAGCATCCACACTAACTGAAGGAAGGAGGTACCACAGTCCTAGTTCATCATTGCTATTCACAAAAGTTAAATCTGTTCATAGTGTGAAATTCAGTCTAAACTATTTTCTTTCTCATTTATTAGTAAATAAAAGTCTTGCATGCTTTAAAAGATAGAACCCCTGTTTCATTTTGTTCTACATAGACTAGGATCCTTTTACTAATATACACAAGTGATTTTCTTCTTTCCATTATTCTCCTCAGTGTCTGCATCAGACTCTTGCCTGTTTATGAATCATAGTAAGAATGTAAATATGCAATTATGTGTAATTTCAAATTATTTTCAGTGTTTTCCTGAGTATAGCTTCATTTTTCATCTTTTAAAAAAAGACAAGCATCCAGATACTCTTTCTGCATGTGTCTGTTTAATAAATTCAGAAGGCCTTTAGACTCAGTTATTTGTTTACTATGCTTTCAAAGATTAGTATTCAGTGCTTTCAAAGTTTAGTATCCAGTGAAACAGTGCAAGAAAAAACATCTGTACAACAGCTGCAGTGACACTACCTTTATGTTTGCTCTTCAGCAGGAAATCATAGACTCATAGAACAGCAGGTTCTAAGGGACCTCAAGGATCATCTGGTCCAACCTTTCTTGGCAAAAGCATGGTCTAGACAATATGACACCCTGCACCCTGTCCAGCTGAATCTGAAAAGTGTCCACTGTTGAGGAAACCACCACTTCCCTGGGGAGATTGTTCCAGTGGCTGATTCTCACTGTGAAAAATTTTGCTCTTGTGTCCAGTTGGGAATTCACCAGAACTAACTTGTACCCATTACCCCTTGTCTTTTCCATGTGGCTTCTTGTAAAAATGGAGTCTCCATCTTCTTTGTAGCTATCATTTGCATACACATATTTGAATATGGTGATGAGGTCTGCCTTAAGCCTTCTTTTCTCTGGGCTGAACAAACCCAACTCTCTCAGCCTTTCCTCAAATGGCAGGCTTCACAGTCTTAATCATCTTCTTGGCCCTTCTCTCGACCTGATTCAGCCTGTCCACATCTTTTTTGTATAGTGGGGACCAAAACTGAACACAGTATTCCAGTCATGGCTTGGTAAGTGTTGAGTAGATGGCATAATGACTTCTTTGTTGGTTGCTTGCTGTCCCATGTTTCTGTGTATTTATATATATATATTTTTATTTTTATTTTTTTCCTTTAGTAGTTAGGGTTTGAGGAGTACTAAAAAAAGCAAAAATTATTAAATCTGTACCTTATTTAAGTGAAACTGAAGAAACTGAAGCTGAAGAATGTAAGTGCTGTGTTTGCTTTAATCCTCTCAATCTTCTGCCTTCTTGGATGTGTGTCTACCAATAACTGAAAGATCAGGTACACATTACAAAACTACTGAGAGGTGTTTTACAAATATATACATGTACTTCATTTTTTGCTGTTTTAATGCTATTGGAGTATTACAAACAAGATTTACCAGAGAAGGTTAAGGGTTTTGTTTATTTGTTTTCTTATTGATTTGGGTGGGGTTTTTTGTAGGAGTTTTTTTTGTTTTTTGGTTTTTTTCCTATTTTTTCACAAGTATTGAAGTACTCTCAGGTGTTTCCTCTGTGTTTATGGAGGTTCTCAAAGCAGAATATACCTTTAGGAGTGATCTGTTAATTAAGAATTTTCAATTTAGAGAGGCTCTTTGTCACATTAAGTGAACAAAATAGGCCGACCACAGTATGATCTTCTTGATCCTAGTTAAAAAATTATTTATTTATAGACATTATATAACTTATTATGAGATTTTTCCCACAAGGCTTCAACATCTCATTTATGTTCCAAAAGGACAAGCATCCTAGTTCACCAAAATATTTTCTAAGGAGTACCTGGAGAAAAGCAAAAATTACTCATGTAAATTTTTTTCTCCTGACAAGTTTCATCATACTCATTGGAAGTAGGCCAGGAACACATGTAGTTTCTTATGCTTGAAGTTATGAAAGTGAGTTTGCCTACAAAACTTCAGGAAAAAAATGAAATTATTTTTTAATTAATCTAAGAAAATGAAAACACTTTGGAGTTGCCATTCTAATGTTCTGAATTTCATGTATGCAAACATCTTTCTTGGATGAGTTTTCTTATAAAACTTTTTTTGCCTGACCTTGTCCTTTGAAGACATTTATTAGCAGACGCTTACTGAAGTGTAATTATTAGATGTAAAAATTTTATTTCTTATTTTCCCTAGCACATTTTTTAATGTGGTTAAATTCTGAGGACAAAAACCTTAGACTTTATACAAACTCTGGTTGATATCTAATTTGATGAGACTGCTTTTTAGCACTAGTGGCTGCTAGATTCACAGTGTGCTGCAACTGTGAGAGCAAAAATCTGTCAGATGCATCTACCACATAAGAGCTATCTACAGCAAGTCTTGAAATGCAAAAGCAGAGGAGGTTTTCCACTATGTATTTTAAGAGGTTGCTTTTTCTTAATTCTGGCCTTGATAAAGGTCAAAAAATATTCCACCCAAAATCAACGGTACCAGTTTTAGTTCATAAGGTCTCCAGTGAGATTTAGGAACCCCAAAAAGAATCTTAGAGAAAGTTTCTTACTTCTCTCCATTTAGGATGGATTAGAACGACAGAAGGCCAAAAGAGAATGAATAAGCTATTTGCTGAAGATGTAGCTACATGCATCCTACCTTGTTTTGCTGGAAAGCAAACTTCTTAAAGAGGAGGTCTGGATGATGAAACTACTATATATGCAGAGTATCTTAAGAGAGCTGAGATTACTGAAAACTTACTATACCACAAGCATACACAAAAGTGGAATTGAGTACATTGCGTATTGCATTTTATTGGGTGCTTTCATGTATCATTTCCATCGCATCTGTATTTTCAATTTCCTATTCTTGGTGCATCTCACTGAGTGAACAGTAAATAAAATTTCAGTTGGCATTTCTGCACTGATCTCTTTCTTGGGACTGTATTTTAATATGAGTATCTCATCCATCTGCTTGCTCTCATATTCCCTCTTGGGCTTACAACACAGGTGCTATTGTAAGAGAGTATGTTAAATATTTGATAGAGTTTGCCTTATGTTTACAAGTAATGAAAGGTCACCACCCTTGTCTATTGGGACTTCAGCTCTCCTGTGCTGACTGCATGGAATATTCATATAAAAGATATCAAGCAAACAGATGAGCATAACTTTTAAGGTTAAGCCAGTAGATTTGAAAGCCATTATTTACTACTCTATAACTTAACTAATATGAAAACACCTGCATTTATTGTTTTTGGGAGGAACAGAAAGGTTCTGGAGTGACTGATTTCTTGAAGACAGAGCATTACTGGTGTAAAGATGATCTTCTAAGGTGTCTGCACAGGCTCTATGCCACAAAGGATTTCAGAATAACAATACACCATAGGAGATTTAATTCCCAAGGAATAGATGCTTGTGTGTTAGATATTGCAACTAATTAACACTTTTAAGACAGAGACACTGAGTAACAGAGAGCAGGATTCCCTATCCATCAACCCTTTATGTGACTTCCCAGTTTCACCTGAATTAATGAAGACCCTTTGGATCTGCATTATTGCAGTGCAGCATAGTGAAGATCCAAATAAAAGGCTCTACTGAATATCATACTAATTCAATGAGCATTGTATTACCTTATATTTAACTTAAATAAAACATTTCATTCTGCCTTTGCTTTATCCCCCAAAGGGCTGCAAACTGTTAAAGGGAGAATGTACAACTGCATTCTATCAAATCACAAATTGAAAATTAGACTCTTATACAGTTATGAGTAGCACAGGGAAGGTTGTTTTCATTTTAGAAAACAAATCTTACATATGGAATAGGTGCTTCTGTTAAAATAATCAATGGGAGTATAGTTAAGTAACTAGCAGCTGTGCTTCCTTTTAATTTTTAAAACAATATTTCTTCCAGTATTTATTCCAGTATAATATTTATGGCCAGGTCCCACAACTTTCCTCACAAAGTAAAATCTTCAAAAGAAGTGTCATTAATATTATTTAGATTCAAAGAAAACTAAAGTTTTAACTTGACCTGAGAGGCAGTGTTAAGGTCTTCTAAAATTGGATACATTTTTTAGTGCAGTAATGGAAAGTTTAGTTTCTTATTTTTGCATGTGGACGTGTAATATTAATCACTGTGCACACATTAGGAAAGTTCACTCAAACTTAACTTTAATGCCTCCAAGGAAAAAAAAGATAAAAATCACAACTTACGATTTTCTTTATATCTGTAACTATCAAATGAATGTTCCAGCTCCTTGAAATGGACTCTTTCAACTGAAAGCCCACTTTCCATATGAATCTTACTTCATGCTTTATGGGCCAGTCCACCAGACCTTCATCATATTGAAGCTTACAACACTTCTTCTTGAGCAAAGTAGAGCTTAAGAGACTTTACAGAGGAAATGTAATAGGGGTCAAAAGAGCTGAATACATTTCATTCACTGCTTACATGGAGTAGCCAAAGTTATGTATGGTGGCACACCAGCTATACTTTTTATCTCACAACATCTAACACCATTGTTCTCATGAAATCCTTTTAAAGATGTGAATGTTGCTTTTACTCTAGGTTTGATAGAAGAGATTTTATCAAACTTCAGAGGAGGAAGTGCCTTTATTTGCAGAAATTGATTTCTTCTTAAGAAAAAGGGGAGCCCTGAAAGAGTCTTAAAAATAAATTCATTTCAGATGCAAAATGATGGCCATTTTCTTCAATGCTATATCTGTCAACAATCTTCTCAAGAGATTTATGGCTCCTGAGCTGCTGGGCTTACATTCTGCCCTAAAGTTATTCAGCCAACTTACAGAAGAAGCTGGGTGACCGATAGCTATGGGAAGTGGCATGACCATTTTGTCACCACTTTCAATAGATGAAAGAATTGATTTCTACTTGAATCAGTTATAGGTCTTAAAAGAAGTCTGAGGTAGCTTCACATTGCATTCTTCCTGTTACCACAGTAACAATTACAGCATATACATGAGCTACATAAAATAGGTCCCATAATCATGACAGGTGCTTTACTGGAGCTGTGCTCAATGCTCTGCTGGCAGGGGTCTGCCTGCTAAGAAACAGCTTCTCTCCAGTTTTTGGAAAGTGACTTAAGATCAGATACCACAAGTGAGCTAAATGGACCTGTGACTATTGACTGTGTCTGGCATGAAATTAAGTGTGTTTGAAATCTGTGTGCTCCTTATAGCATGTGCTCTGTGTAGGGACTTGGTCCCATTATGTCCATCCCAGTTAGGAAATTGGAAGAAATTACCTTCTCAACATCCAAGTCAGTAAGGATACTTTTTAAATATATATTTCTGAAACAAGCCAGGAGTGCTTGAATTAGCTGCAGCTGCCAGAAGGATAGTCTAATTCAAGATGATGTGCAGGCAGCCATATATACATATCTTGAAAGCTCCAGGTGACTAAACCTGTGTTGCAATCCTATTGCTTTTGTTGAACACCACATTGTAGATCCTGCAAATACTTTGCATGAACTTGCAAGTGAGAAATCAGTCATCTAGACCCTGTAGGTAGGGACTTTTTAAGGCAATTAATATGGCATATCAAAGATATTTTATTGTTTTCACTCTGTTACTGAGGAGTACATATCAATCCAAAACATTTCTATTCAAATGTTAGCAACATTCTGCTGTTTACTATTGGCAAATTTTGTATAAAGCCAACAGAGTCTATGTAGCTAAATGATAAAATTCTTTAAACCATAAAAGTAAGTACTGAGGGCCTGATTTTGTATTCCAAAGAGCTTTGGGGGTCATTGCCTGTATATATTCTGTCCTGTCCTTTAATGACCTTTTTCCTTGATCACAGTGCCCAGGTAAAATATTTTTAATCTAGGATATTCTTAATCATCCTCTAAGGATTGGTATCAGCACGTTTCTTAAAGATAAAATGTTATATTAATCTAGGATAACTGTGATTCTTTCTTATGCCACCACCTCCCTTTATTAACCCTTCATGTTCTTTAAGCTTTGTAAAGCTTAAAGCTTGTAAGCTTGTAAGTTTTTGTGGTCCTCATTGTTCCACTTTCATTTTGTTGTCAGTATTAGTGTACCAAAATCTAAAATAATTTTAAAAGAAAAAAATATATATCTTTTCTGAGGGGAGATTAGGAAATTAAAAATTCAAGTTGTCTTAAATATTTCAGTTCAGTGAAACTCTACACCCCACCTGACCTGGTCATAGATTTTTTAGACTGACAGTGATACTTCTGTTTATGCCTGGAAGAGAAATGCATATATTTTAAAGGAAAAGTCTCACCAAAGCTAGCAATATAAATTTCCCAAGATGCAATTTTTCCAAGGTATTTTCAGTGATAAGTGGCTATTTAAAAATAAAACATGTCTCTCTGCTTTGATGACTAACTAGTGTGTACTTCATTAGTGGCAATCTTGACACAAAACCTTAGTAATAATCCTGAGTTACTATTTTTAATCCAGCAGTGTTATTTATGGTATAGTCTGTGTTCACTTTTGCAGTCATGTGATTCATGAAGTTGACATCTCCACCTATAGCACAGACCAAGGAATTGACTATGATTTTTCTCTCTTCATGCAAAAACCGGGTTAGTTCAGACATCCTTTAGTGAGTCATTTCTTGCATATCTATTTTCCACTGGGATGTTATCTGCTTCTGCACTGCTGATACTTCTTTCATCTGCCTTCAAGCCAAGCCAGTCAAGGTGCTTGGATGCTTAACTGTATGAGTAACCTTAGAAGGTTGCAGTAGGGGGAAAGTGTCATGCTTTACAGTCATCCAAACACCAGACTTGGATGTGTTGGGCACATTAGTTCTATTTAATTCCTTATAACTTAATTTTTGCAGTGAATAGAATAATTTTTTTAAGATTTGGGATCAAAATCTACAGCTTTCCTACTCGTCATGCCTATGAGAAAAGCTTTGGTATCTGACTTGTAGATCCTGGATTTCATTATTCAAATGAGATCTAAATCAGCAGATGGACTATTGAGATGTTTCTAAGTTTGTATAAGTAAACTTGCAAGTAATATCTAGGGACAGTGAAGTTTAGAAATGTAGAACAGCTATTAAGAATTTTCTGTTCCCCTTCTCTCACAAGCTTCATTGCTGAGTCAATGAATCCCTTCAACTTCTCGTGTTCCAAACACTTCAGACCCATCAGTTTTTGATTGTGACATCAAAGTATTACTGTCAGAAAATTATGAGTTATATCAACAAATGGAAAAAAAAAAGTATCAGTTTCATAAAGAGAATCTCCATAAAGAAATATGATTCACAGGTAATAGTTTTAAAAAATATATGGGCAATGAAACAATTCTGATTTCTGACAGAAGGCTTACACATTAAAATTAATACATGTTAATTTTAACATTTTCATTTAATTTTTTTCTCTGGGCATGAGAACTGACCTTTGAAGTTCTTTCTGAAGAGACCTGTACTTGAATATAATAACAGGCACATCCTGAGAAAGCACATAAATTTAAAACTAGAAATAGTTTATAGTTTCAGGGCATTTAGAAAGATTCATCAAAGTGGGCTGTGTCATCAGTACCACTGTAGTATGTGGAATCCACATAAAACAAGTGAGTAAATGGTAAAAGATTAAATATAAATTGAAAGGAAAAAAAAAACTTCCATGAATATGGTTTCATTTGCAAATTATTCGAATGTGTCTCAAATAGAGACAATGTAAAGCGGGCTACTTTTGTTATCCTCCCATAAATGCAACTCTTAAAGTTCACTGTGGAGAAGTGTTTTGGTAAATCTTGATTGTGATCAGTATTCATTCATGTTCCAATTCACTTAAGAATGAAGGACGTTATATATATTATAAATATATCAAGAGATATACCAGATCCATAGTTTTAGAAAAGTTTTAATTTAAAACTCTACCTTATGCTGTCCCATATTTCTTTATTGCCTTTCTAAAAGGTGAAAACACTTTGAAGGAAACAAGACTTGAGAAAAAGCACCAACAAATTCTTTTTTTTCATTAACTGTATGGGAGTGTAACAATTACACTGCATATGAAATCTTGATTTTCTCAAAATGGATCTCCAAAGACAAACTGTGAAAGTAGATTAAGAATTGTCAGAAAATATAAAGATTAAACTCAGCTTTAAAATGGAAGCAGAAGAGAATCTGTAAACATTGACTGAATATACATTTTCAGAGAGAAATGTGTCATATAGAAGCCATAGGAATTATAAGTGCCACTGTTAAACAAAATAGATTTGCAGTTTTATTTGAATATAGTATCTAAATTATGAACACAGACTAATTTTGATTTTGAGGCTACATATGCTCATCATAGAACCTGATCTGTATACTTTAGTAGTGTTTTCCTTAGCTGACTTCATATAAATTACTAGAGAAATTGACAAATTAGAGGGAATTCACAGTTCTGCAATAAAATTTATCAAGAAGAAAGCCATAGCACTAAATTACAGTGAAAGATTTGAAAATACAGTTCAAAAGCCAGAAGACAAATACAAAGTACTACTTTATGTAAGAACTAATAATTGATTTTCAGGCTCTGAATCATGACTTTGGGGCAAAATGTCACCTATACTGTCATACCCAGGCTAGACTGGATGCAAGCTTTCAGTTTCATAAGGACATTTCATCTACTAATCAATATAGAATTCTTTTTGCATTGAGAATTAGAAACCACCAAGGCAGAAAGAGATGTGGCTGTTAGAATAATTGTTGAATAAATGAAAAAAAAATATTAACTTCTACTACTAATATACAATCTCAGATTGCTTTGTCAGAATTTATTCCAAAAATGAGATTTAGTTCTGTTAAGTATATAACAATATGGTGAGAACACGAACTACATGAAATTTTGCCTGGATGCAAATTACACCATTCTAAATAAGGAATAAAGCACAACTCACCCTTTCATAATACAATAATTTTTTTATACAGCGGTAACATTTCAAAATTGATAAACTAATGCTTGAGCTACGGACAGATTTTGTTTTGGGGTAGATATAGACATGTAAAACTGTCATTTTGTACTAGTTGTTGTATGGTATAGTGATTTTTCAATCAAATGTAAAAAAACCCCATAGTTTATTTCTTAATACAGTGACTTAAACCATTCTCTGAGGTAATATAGCAATGTTTGCTTCTATGTCCTTGGCAGTACTAAGAGTTCAGAAAGCCAGAAAATATATCTACATTTCTGTAGTAATTTTCTGTAAGTAATTACAGTTTCTAGTACTAGGCACTAAATATGTAAGTGGTTTACATTGCTGCTTCTAATGGGCAATATTGGGCCTATGTCAAAATGGAATTTTTATGCTTCTTGTAGACTTACCTGTTTCAGGTTCCTGTGGAATTTGTTATTTTTGTTTTCTAGTCATTATCAGTTTCATGTTGTCTACAGTTCTGAAGTAGCTCACTAGAATTAACATCAGCGTAACTCACTCCTGATGCCACTGGCATTTTAAACACTATGTGAGACAGATATAATCTGGACAGGTTTAGACAACAGAAGGGCTGAATGCTGGCAGTCACTTAATGAATGTGGGATGCCAGCTATTTCCAGATCATAGGGTTGGGTGTGTGCCCAGCCACATCCCAACAGGATGTTTGGATGAGACCTGCATGTACATCGTCCTCAGCCCACCTACTCTGTCTTCTGCTGATAAAAAGTGTGGCCAATGGGCTAGAAAGAAGTCTGCTCCAGGTGCACTCCCTTGTTTTGCTCTGCTGCTATAAAGCTTGGTACTTCCAAATGTCCACAATGCCCACATTTAGAAGGTGTCTTTAGTGTTTTATAAGGACCAGTGGTTGCTTACACTGCAGCTACTAGGAAAGTGACAGCAAAGTAGCTAATAAAGACTAAAAATACTTCTGGAAAACTTCTCATTGTGGATTCAGTCTAGATAAGTGTATCTCCTCAGCATTCCACAGTTTATAATCAGATACCTGGTTAGTGTTGCCTCTCTGAAATATGTGCATATGGATCGTGCATCTCTGGTGAAAACATTCTGTCTTCATCTACACTATCACTGTTTGCACTGAACAGGCAGGTAGAACCAGAAGTCACACCACAAAATAGAAAATGACAACTTTTAAGAATTTTATATTCCCCAGTGCCAAGTTACTTTGAGGCCGTTGATGTAATTGTAGTTCTGGGAGTCCAGTCCCAGTTGTGGTGTCTTTCCTGCCTGCCTGTCTCATCACAGCTGTAGTCAAAATCTCCCTTTGGTGCTGTCAAACCATTGCATCTTCTCAATCTCAGCTCCATAACCCCTGTTTCAGGGGCATTTTTGCTTTCTTTTCTTGGCTGGATAGTATGTTTTCAATACTCCTTTAGGACTGTCAGTGTAGGACACTGAGTTTGTGTAAATTAACTGAATAAAGGTAAGGCTTGACTCTTTATTTCCCTGAATGTTGTATACTTAGATTAAGCCTTTAGTTCCAGAAAAATCAATAATTGTTCTGTAACTTCTAAATGATCAGTTTTCAAGCAGAGCTTTCCACTAGAGCTTACTAGCTGTAAATTAGTTAATTAATGTAATATACTCATAGCAATGCAGTCAGCGTAGAGACTGATATTTCATTGAGGCTCATAAATTAATAGCTATTTTAAAAAAAACTGCCCATTACTGGTCATAGGTCTGTAGATGTCTATGAGGAAAACAAACAAATAAACAAAATAGTTAATACAGTGAGCTCTTCTTAGAAAAAATACGTCTTAACAGTACTTTGAAAATGTGCTTTAGCTATACTTATCTATTGATTTTTACTTGTCTAAATGCTATTTAGGCTGATTCTTATATAACACACATGAGACAGAAAATATGTAAAAAGCAGTGTTCAGAGATGCTTGTTAATATAGCCTGTAGGTTTTCTGAAATTATATGTCTTTTTCTGCCAAGTCCTATCCAATATTCTACCCTACTGATTTGCAGTTTCTAGGTCTTTCAATTCATGCAAACTGAGCATATAAACCAGAGGTATCGAAAAGGTAGGAAATCTGACAATACTTGCCATCAAAAAATCCACTCCCAGTTTTTCTAGTGCTTTATCAACATGTTTGAAACTGCAATGAACTCTGAAACTGATAATCCAGAATGATTAGATTATACTAATGTATTAGTTTTCAAACCTTTACTACAATAAAAAAAGCAGAATACAGCTCATAGTCCAGACAGCTGTATAAGTTCTCCATTTCCTGCCCTGAAGTGTGCAATTCAGAGTGTACTCTGGCTTCAATACAGCTGATAAAATTGCATATGACAGTCACTGCAGGACATTTCATACATGGGATGGTTGTTTTTTTGATAATAACATGAAATGATTTCCATGAAGTGTTATTTTGCACGAAGCATGGCATATGATTAGGTAAGACATTGAATTTTGGCTACTTTTTGACTGCTCTTTTTAAAACATAGTTAAAAGACTTCGGACAAATTTTTAGTCTTAAATGTTGGAGATACCTCTTAATAGGCAAAGGTCCCAGGGAGAACAATTTGAGTATTTCCATTTATAAGTTCAAAAGTTTGCAATAATTTCATGTGATTGCATCTTTTCATCATTTCTTTCAGAGAAAGGTAAATTCTGATATAAAAGATAAGAAGTGGGAAAATGAGGCAAGTAACAAATAGTAAAGGGAGATGAAAGAAAGTTCCAAAATAGGACTTATAAAAGCTACACTCAGTGACCTGGTCAGCTATAGATTTTGTTTTTCACCTTTGAAACATCAGTTTATAGGTCTCAATGTCTATTTTTTATATATCCTCAGCATAAGTGAATTTGAAATCTAGAAATGCTTTAAAGTGTGGTGAAAAGTCTAATTAAATGCCTTCAATATTAAGAAATAGTAGTTACTGAGGAGGCCTTAATATACTATTTGAAAGTGTGGGACGAAAGAGAGCAGACCTTTATGTAATTCAAAATACTACTAATAATATATCTTTTATTTTTCACTGTCATCATTCACCCTCTATGTGGCATGTATCATGTTTTCTTTTGAAGTAAGCACTATAAATTGCTGCAAAGCAATAATTCTAGAGTGCTAGGTAATATATTATGTGCTGTGAGTATTAACTGTGGCAAAGTGATGAGAAAAGTAAACAATTTTTAGGTATCCCCTGAAGGAACTATTCATCTTTTCCATGACAGAAAGTAGAATTCCAGACCATAGGTTAAAAAGAAAAAGTGCCTGACCCTGAATTATATGTTTTCAACTCCCCCACCTATTCAAACCTAATATAATTTTTCTGTGATTTCAGTATTTGTCTTCCCCGAGAGTTTTTTGTGTCTTGCTTCTGTAGATGATTTTTTTTTTCTGTAGATAATTGCATTTACTTTGTAAGTGATTGTTAAGGGATACGTATAGTCAATGCATATGCTCCATCTCAGAGACCAGGGAACTTCTGTCCCCTTGACAAGTTGAATGCTAAAATAATTTGTAGTTTCTGACACAATGGTGAACATGAGGCTTTTCTTGAGGGTATTTTCTGGCCACCACCACATATTCAGTGTATTTAGATGACATAAGAGTGGTGGACGAATAATTAAAAAACTTCCTTTTCTTGCTTTGATTGTGACTTTCTGTGCTTAGCAGGTTGACCATTTGGAGTCTCAGACTAGGAACCTAGCTCTCTTTTTTACCCTTAGGAGGAACTTTAGGTGAATTAGTACTGTGGATTCTGATGGGAGAATCCTATGTGTTTAAGCAATATTTATGAATGCCTGCATATACATGTAAAAAAATATATATAAATTCTATGGAGTTGCTAAGTGAAAACGTTTATCTCTCTTTTCCTATTACTTCATTCCAAATAAGATTTTCTGAAGAAGCACTGACATATCCAGATTTCTCCTTTATTGGTTTTCAGTTACACAGCAGCAAAAGATGATTGCATTGCCAGATACCCAGCTGAGCAGTGTGTCTTAATTATGGAAATATTTACACAGGGTAATATTGAACAGCATCTAAATGGTCAGGTATGAGACATTTTGACTCTGTGTAGCACTAATTCTCTTGGGGAAAACATCTGTTGACTTTAGCAAATATTTTCTCAGGAGAGTGTGCTGAGGTAGCAGGTAACACTTTTAATGGCAAGAATTTGAAAGCACAGTGTGTACAGGGAGCAAACCCAGCCTTTGCAGAGGAAGCTGCTTTTTGTTTCAGGGAAAGAGGAAGGTTGTATTCCTGTTCTTCTAATTCCTCAGCAGTTGATACTTTTTGCCCTTTTTCCCTTCAGTACTGAACAGCGTGATGTTTGTGACACAAAGGGCTGTGAGTTTGTCAGAGGCACATACTGTGTACATGAACAGCTATTGGGCATAAAACCTGGGGTGCGTGCTGTTTAAACATGCAGCACACCTGCTAAACTTGTTGTGGTTGTTTAGATGAGGAACTTTAGCAGTGCAGATGACTTTGTTGTAGCTGTTAAAGTATTTGTAGCCACCTGAGCAAGGAGAGCTAGATCAAGGAAAGCCAGATATAAACAGCTTTGAAGGCTTCTTGCAAAACATCACTATGACTTCTCTTGCCAGTAAGGTGAAATGGTTGTTATTTTGGTATTTTCTATCATGCAGAATGCTTGTATGATGACTTTCTATTTTGCTAAGGCAGTTCTATATGTGATGATAAAACTCAGCCTGGCTAGCTATGTGATGCTATGTAACTAATGTGACGCTAAGGACATGGATAAAAGTGTACTGGATTTTACCTTCATATTAGCAGTTTGTTAGGGGAAAAGGGAAAATACAAGCACAAAGATATCAAAAATGTCCCCCAAAACCAGCCTGACACATTGCTGCCCAAAGCTACATTTTGCTGTGCAAAGCAGAAGTAATTTATATGAGCAGGTTTCTATATGGTTTTGAACAGTATTTTTTTTTTTTAACTCTTAAAATGTCTTCTTTGCTACTGATGTCCTTGCTGTCTCATATTTCTGAAGGTGAATTTTTTGAGTATAGGCCTTGAAATTAAAACCAACTGTAAGAGGAACCTTCATTTATAAATGTTTGTTTAACTGTACTGTTCTTATCAGAATGGGGTTTTGGCATTTATCTACTGCATCTTTCATTCAAGCAGTCGGTGACCCACCTTGAAGCTAAAGAAAAGTTGAAAAGAAAAAAATATGTCAAGTCAGACATCACAATGAGGGTTCAAAACTGAATTGCAGGCATATACTAAAATGGTATTTTTCATTCCAGCCAGGTTTACTGGCTTCCAACATTATGGAGGAATGCCTGATTAAAGGGAAGGCTGCAAGTTAATTCCCAACATGCTCCTTGGCAGCTTTTTCATTTCACTTATAGATAGGAGCAGGTGGTGTCATTTAGAATTAAATATTTCATGTCTAGGTTGGCAGGAAAACAACATTTAGTGATGAAATGTCCCTGAAACATATCTCATTAATTGTTCACCAATTTGTGGTAATTTTATTTACAGCTGCATATTGTCATACACATAGAGTGGCACAACTTATATTTAAATTGTGCTTAACACTGAGTTTACCTAAAAGCAATAAAGCACCAGAATCATTTTAGAAGAGATCTTTGAGCACTACTGTGTCCTCCTTTTTTAATTGAAATAAGAAAGCAGTATCTTCTGTTTCTTTGAGCTGAGATTATCTTCACAGCTTGCTAATTTGTAGTATTATTTTACAATCAATTTGCTCTTGTTGTACTGTTAACCTATGTGAAACATGAAAATACTTTTTCCTTACTCATGTTCTGTGTAGCTATTTTTCATAACATTGCATTACTGGTAATTATGCTACATTCATATGCTAAAAGTTGAATTCAGCATTCATTGTGGGCATCTAATGGTTTCTGCATTGAGCAAAAAAAAAAATTATTAAAAGACAAAAAAAAAAAGAGGATCTTTCAAACAATGAATCCCACTTTTATTCTAAATATACGACACAGGAGCTTACCTGTGCCTTGCTGGTGGAGCTCTACATTGCAGTTGTGTCTGAAGAGCGCCAGAAAGGGCAAGTAAGATTTTTGCTTTGAATCCATCACCTCCATTGGTTCACATTGAAGGGGAAGAGACCCATGTTAACATTATATCTCTGTCTTCTATGCATTTAATAATTCACGGATTCCATTTCCTACAAAATGAAGGGCCTGGGAACCCTGATACTGACTCTGAGATAGCACTCAGCATCCAAAGAAAGAAGACATTTGAGTTCCACGTTGGACTACTTGGTTTTGTTCTCTCTCTGTGGTTTTGCTTGAAATAAAATTGCTCAGCTAGGGACCTATTTAAGAAAAGAAATATTATCAACAACACGTTGAAGGTAGCTTGACTCAAAAACTGTAGTGAAAGTCAAATTATCTGCTCTCCCATTTATCCTGTTCTAGACACTAAGGTAGTGCTGCAGCATTTCCATTTGGAGTATGATAGATCATGCCTACTACTTCAATTAGTTTCCTTTGATGTCTCTTGTAAATAGATTTTTTTTCTTTTGTTGCTGTCTCAGTCTGATTTACCTCATAAAACTTCATGTTTTATGACAGAGAATATTTCTGTGTTCTGTAAAAGCAGTTAGTTTAAAGAGCACCTTAGTACTCTTACTTCCTAAACAAATATGTTGCATAATGAGACTTAAATTAGTCTGAGCAGCTCAGAGACTCTGGACAGGACAACTGCAGCTTGGAAGTGTTTCTCTCATGCTTTGTTTTGTAGAGTAATTAACTAAGAATTAAAATGCTCATTAAAGATGTATAAGTTACTTTTTTATCTCCAGCTACTGTTAGTTGAAAATCACTATACTGTACATGAGACATACTCTTTCACTGTTATTTTCTTTCCACCTCTTTAAATTTCATGTTATGTAGACTTCTACAAAACAATAAAGCTGGCCTTAATATGGCAGCACTTTAATGCCATTGTATGATTTTAATACTGACAGACATGATGACTGCAATAATGTTATCATAATGACTTGCCTGTTATTATTGTGATCTCTTTTTTCATTATCAGCCAATATTAAGATCTAATTTAACTTACTAGATGCATATCAGGCAATTAATGTTGAACTAAACACATCCCTACAGTTTCATTACAACTCATCAGCTTTATAGTTCAATACACTAAACTATTTAATAAAGTTTAAGAAAAAAATATTATGTTTTATTGATTTGCTAGTTGTTTTCAGAAGAGTTATGTTGATGCATAGTAGTAATGCTGTAATAAATTTTACAAGTAAAGCTGATATATGCATATAGGACATTAGATCTTATATTTTTTCATGAACTGTAGACCACTCTCCAAGAATAACTTTTCTCAGGGGTGACTAACAATAGGATGAGGGGAAATGGTTATGAACTGCAGCATTGGTGATTCCACATAAATATTTTAAATATTAGATAGATTTTTTTGACTGTGAAGGTGACAGCACTGGAACAGGCTGCCCAGGGAGGTTGTGGAGTCTCCTTCCCTGGAGACTGAATGTGTTCCCACCTGAATGTGTTCCCCTGTGACCTGCTATACGTGGCTCTGCTCTGGAAGGGGGGGTTGGACTTGATGATCTTTTGAGGTCCCTTCTAACCTTTAACTTTCTATGATTCTATGATAAACAGAGGTTAAACAAAAGGAAGGTTGAATATAGAAACAGAACCGTTTTAGGAAAAAAATTCCAGAAGAAGGGAAAGAAGCAAAGAAGAAAAAAGGTAGAAGAACTGAAAGCAGCATTTGAATTAAGTGTAATAGAATTATTCTTATGGGAACTGGATTATAAGTGCATACTGATGAGTTTTTACCCCAGAATTCAGCTTTGCCTCCACAGTTCAACGTTGTGAGATTGCAATTACATAACTATGAACATCCTGTTATTGTCAGTAATATGAAAATGAGCCTCCAAGAATATTAATTACATACAACTTTCTGTCTTCACACAAGGTTCAACCAACTTCTGAGTGGTGTAAGGAACATGATTACCCCCTCTGATTTAGAATCATAGACTGGTTTGGGTTGTGTAACTTTAAAAGATGTCTCAGTTCCATAAGTCCAACTTTTAAACACTAGAATATAGGTTGGATGAATAAAATAGTTGAATGCAACTGTAAGCTTCCTATTAAATTTGATTAAGTAACTCCTCAGATTTGCTAACAGATTTACCTAATTCCATATGGTAGCTCACCAAATATTGCAAAGAAATCTTAGAAATCTTGTCATTATTTTTCCCAATACTTCTTAGTTGTCTACAATTTCATCCTTATTTTAATTGAAAAATGTGGTATCAATCTATTTTTATTTATTTTAGCATCAGTAAAATATAGTAAATATATAACAAATAAACATAAAATAAATATATAAGTAAAAAATGAACTTGATTAAAAAACCAAATATGGCACTACTCAGTATATCTTGCTTCTTTGATTAAATCTAGTCACATCAGTCTAACTTTGATCCCAGTCAAAATAATGAAATAGCTATTCAAAGACTAATACATAAAGAATTAAACTAGTTTGCCTAAAATAATGCAAATCATCTGGTGATTATACAAAATATAATGGATTTTATATAACCCAATATTTTTAATGAGCTTGCAAGTAGGATTTCATGAATAACTGATTTTTAGTTCAGCTGACAAATCAAAAAATTATGTAGGAAAAGGAAATATATTTTAATTTTTTTATATTTAGTTTTATTATACTAAAAATACATCTTAGGGCATCATGAAACATTTAGTTTTATAGGAAACAAACTTTTCATTTGGGGCATAAAAAGCCTCCAGCCACTTATTTTAATGAACTGTTGCAGTGCTCTGGCTTTTAGCTCCCCTGTATAGATAACTCTGTATCACCCTGTGCTCCTATATAATTTTTTCTAGGCTGAGGTCAGTGAGGTGTTCTGAATCACTGCTATGTTGCCCTCCAGCAGAGTAAGTCCTGGTTCATATTCATTCTGATTGATCAGCGATGAAATCAGCTCACTGTGCTGAAAGCAATTCTTCAGAAAAAAAGGAAAACAACCCCCCAGAACTGTTGAAACAACTTAGCTAAAGGAGATGTTAAAATTGGAGATGAGTATATTCTAAAATCAGAGAATCATAGAATCACACATAGGTTTGGGTTGGAAGAAACCTTAAAGATCTCCTATTTCCAACTCCCCTGCATGGGCAGGGACACCTCCCACTAAACCAGGTTGTTCAAAGCCCCATCCAATGTCACCTAGAATACTTCCAGGGAGGGAGCATCCTCAGCTTCTCTGGGCAACCTGTTCCAGTGTCTCACCTCCCTTATACTGAAGAATTTCCTACTAATGTCTAATCTAAATCTACCTTCTTCCAATGTAAAGCCATTACCCCCTTAAAGCCATTATCCCTCTGACCTTCTTTGTGAGCCTCCTCTAGACTGTCTAAGATCTATCTATATGTCCTTCTTGTGTTGGGGGCTCCAGAACTGTTCTCAGTACTTTGGGCCACAGTTCTTTTGATGTAGTCCAGGATACAGTTGGCTTTCTGGGCTTCTAATTAAGAAAGATAACAGTTTCTCATCAATTGGTGTGTATATATATATGTCTTTAGATTTGTGTGATGTAGTAACACACATGCCAGTGAAAGTCAAGCAAATGTGCACCTATTAATATACTATTAGTGGAATTGTAAAAATAAATAAGTGTTATAGAGGTTTAGGAGGAAAATATTTTCATCTGCCATCTTGGTGTCATGGCTGAAGACCAAATGAAAATGCAGAGGCTGCATTTTAATCACAGATATATGTAATGTTAAAAATGGCAGAACTTCCCTATGCCATGGAGGGGGTGGTACAGTGAAGCAGAGCAGATGTCCAGTTTTGTGTACAGTTGTTTTGTACATGAGTTCCCTGTTCCACAGGAGAGATGCTGCAGTACTGCAGAAAAGTGAGATCAATTAGTAGTGTCAGTCAGGCTGTGCACATCCTGGAATCTGTGAGGTTCCTTGAACTCTTTCTTGTTCTTTGGCGGTCCCAGATGATGGTGCAAAGTCATGAGATTTTTCTCTGTGAAGTCTTTAGAGAAGCTCTTATCTAGACTTAACATTTCCCAACTAAATGTTCTTAGATACAGGATTCAGTAGAGAATAACTTGGTGATATATCTGTTCAAATTGTGCTGTTGTTTTCTCACTGCTGGTAGTATACAGTGGCTGGGCATTTCTTTAGTGATTTTGAACTTGATGGTTGGTAGAGTGTTAACATAGTTTGGCTATCTACTTATTTAAGCACACAAAAACTGTATATGGTTCAGGGTATTATTTGGAACAGGTGATTGATCATGTTTTGGCTGCTTCTATTCGCACAAAACATTTCCTAGATCTTTCTAGCCTTTTTAAAACTAAAAGCTGGCTAAAGTTCCTAGGATTATGCTAACTGCTATGCTAACCAGGCCTAACACATCTGTACTGCTGCACTGAGATCTGATTCTGGAAAAGAATTTGGTCTGATGCTTCTGCTAGGAAGTGGGGCTACATAATAAAACATTTGATTCCCTGTATTGCAGCTACCTACACAAAGATATTAATTATAGATTTTTGGTTAACCATAGCTGATCTTGCAGGCCTCACTTGGTACAGCTACTGATCAGCACTCAGTAAGCATCCTCCTCCTTTGAAGTATCTAAGAGATCCTCAGAGGCAGTTGAACTTAAAAAGACCTCAAGACTGACTTAGCATGATGATTTCTATGTTCCTATGTTTACAGATGCAAATTACATTTTGTTTCTTCTCTTTTCTAATTAGCAGTGGCCAGAAGCTTTATTTGCATTTAATACATACCATCCTTGAAAAATAATACAGATAACAAGGATCAGCAATCATCCCAATAAGGATTTACTGGTAGTAAAAAGCCCTTATTGTATCAACAGTTCCTTATTGGTCTCCTTATCTTTATCTCTTTTTGCTGATCTGGATGCATCATCTCTTTCTTATACAAGTGACAGTGCAATGGGACTTTTTAGTGGTGTGGTCCTCCAGGGTCTGGAGTAACATTGAAATTTATTTTGTTTTGGATCTGTGAGACACAGCCCAATCATCAAGGGTCAGGTGGAAGCATAAAACTTTTATTTGGCAATTGGCACAAGCAAACTGATAGAGCCAGGCAAAAGAGGGAGAGAGGAAAAAGGAGAAGATAGAGAGAGTGAGAGAGAGAAGTGGGAGAGAAAAAGGGTAAGAAAGTGGGAAGAAAGAATGAGAGAGAGAGAGAGAGAGAGTCAACACCAGGGGTGCAGCTGTCCAGTTTCTGCAAGGTGGCTCTGATCCTGGACAGGGTCTGATGCGAGATGGTGGTGGGTCAAGAAATGACCAAACAGCCACAGCCTGGGCAGCCATATATACCCATGAGTTCCTTTTGTTCATCTGTCAGTCAGCTGCTTCAGGAGCCAGGTTCATTAGCATCATAGCCATTGCAGACAGGCTGCCTGGAGGGGAACTTCCACAGAAGGGTGCAGTTCCCCACCCATGCATCAGTTCTTATCTCCTTCCAGGCATCACCCCTGTTCTGCTTTGGCCAGGCCAGGTCCATTACCATTGGAGCCATTGAAAACAGGGCTTCTGTTTGAAGGTTGCAGTCTTCACACAGCCATCAGGGCTTATCTCTTTCCATACACCACTCCTTGCTTCCTTTCAGCCACCTCAGCCAGGGATGAGGTTCAACAAGGCCATGTGCTGGGTCCTGCACTTTGGCCACAACAACCCCATGGGGAGCTCCAGGCTGGGGACAGAGTGGTTGGAGAGCAGCCAGACAGAGAGGGACCTTGGAGTTTGGATTGACAGGAAGCTGAACATGAGCCAACAGTGTGCCCAGGTAGCCAAGAAGGCCAATGGCATCTTGGCCTGTATCGGGAACAGCGTGTCCAGCAGGTCCAAGGAAGTGATTCTGCCCCTGTACTCAGCCCTGGTGAGGCCACACCTTGAGTTCTGTGTCCAGTTCTGGGCCCATCAGTTTAGGAAGGATATTGAGGTCCTGGAGTGGGTCCAAAGGAGGGCAACCAGGCTGGTGAAGGGACTCCAGCACAGATCCTATGAGGAGAGGCTGAGGGAGCTGGGGCTGTTCAGCCTGGAGAAGAGGAGGCTCAGGGGAGACCTCATCGCTCTCTACAACTCCCTGAAAGGAGGGTGTAGCCAGGTGGGGGTTGGGCTCTTTTACCAAACAACTTTCAACAAGACAAGAGGGCATGGACTTAAGTTGTGCCAGGGGAAGTTTAGGTTAGATATTAGAAAGAATTTCTTTACAGAGAGGGTGATCAAGCATTGGAATGGGCTGCCCAGGGAAGTAGTGGATTCTCCATCCCTGGAGAAATTTAAAAAGAGACTGGATGTGGCACTCAGTACTGTGGTCTGATAACTGCAGTGCATCAAGGGTTGGACTTGATGATCTCTGAGGTCCCTTCCAACCCACCCAATTCTATGATTCTACGATTCTAAGGTGGCTTCCTTCACCCTGGCCAGGGGAATCGTGCCTGGAGGGATGTCCCAGCATTGAAGTCTGGCCTTCAGCTCAGCTCTGGCCAGGCCAGGTACATCAGCGTATTCCTCCACCCTAGCAAGGGCTATTCACCTTAAAATTGTCCTTTTGAGGAAAATTCCAGTCACTGAGATCAGCAAAGATTTTGCTTCCAAAACAAAGAATAAAGTTTTACTTGAGAAGTTTATCACCCACCTTTGAAAATTTTATCAAGCTTTTTTAAAAACAAGGCAAAAAAAAAAAAAAAGTGAGGAAGCAATGCCAAATTCTTTTTGTAGTCGATTGTTCAGTCCAGATGGGTGTTTGTATTTGAAGACAGTAAGTTTCCTTATGTGTAGACAGCTTTGATAATAATATAAAGGTGGGAAGTAGTTGCTATAAAAAGAAGAGAACTAAAGAGGAAAAACTAAAACAAAGCTTCCTTACAAGTTCGAATTTAAAATTCAATCATTTATGACCTCAAAATTCTTGCAGAGAAACAACAGTTTTGGTTTCTTTCTTATCAGTGATGTTATGACTCTACTTCTTCTCTACTCACCTTTTTCATGGCATTTGACAGAATAGGTCAAATAAGTGGGATAGTTTTATGTTATGAATGGTTAAATACAAAACTAAAGACCTTTGAAATATTTTAAACGACCAACAGCCTCCAGGAAAAATATGCTTTTATATACTTAGCTGCCTAAAACCTGAAAGTGCAAATAGAAACACCAAAGAACTAGCTGGTGAAAAGTGAGCTGAACTTGTAGCTTTGTTTTTAAGAATGTTTTAAACTTGGAATTTTTCTCAAAAAGCCCTATGCATGATTTGAGTTTCCTTTGTAGTGGGAGATCAATGAATTACTGTACAATAACAAAATATCAGCATGTGATCTGAGTAAATAGTATGGATGTGGTAAGTTCTTGTTTAGAATAGAGTTTTACTTACAGACTTTTGATAGAAGGGAGCATTTTACAAACACGGCTTAACAAGGTCAAGTAATTGGAAGATGAATTTGTACAAATTAAGAGAAAAAATAAAGAAAATTTATAATGATGGAAGGCACTAACCCCCAGGACAGCTTACCTAGATTCTTTTCACTTGCAGTATAAAATCAATATTGTCTCCTAGTAAGGAATTTTTCTATACCTCATTAAGTTAACTTTTGATAAGTAGTTACTGTAGAAGGTCATAGTAGGTGTTCATAATAATCTGTAAAATATGTGAATCTATTAAAAAGTATTAAATATGTACACCTTCACTCATTAAGATGGTAAGTTTCATGAAGGCTAGAAGGGATCATTAGATCATGTGGTCTGATCTCTAGAATAATGAAATCCATAGAATTTTGCCCAAGGATCTTTTTGCTTTCAGAGAGCTTATTTCTTAGATTACAAATGCTTTTTAGAGAGAAGAAAAGCTATTTCATTATAAGGAAAATGCAACATGTATGCAATACTGTCCATGGACTATTGAGCCCAAAGCATTCTGCATTCTAATATTGCAATGGATAATTTATCTATAATTTTACAAGAAATTTAATTAATTTATTATATATTTCTTGGTAACCAGATATTTTTAAACAGTGCAGTGATGCCCTTTGGCCTTTGATGCGTGGAGCCTTAGGATGATATGAAAATGGCTAAAAGGATCATCCACTGAGGGAGCTCAGAAAAAGCTAAGATGGAAATTTAGTTATACACAGTACAGGGAGCTCTCGCTGTCTGTTGCTTTCACTATTTGTCTCAATAAGCTTAAAAGCTCCACAGACACCCTTGCATGGACATAATCAGCGTGCTGTGTGGAAATTTAGCTGAAGGACTTTCACAAGTAATGCAAATAAACTACTGTTTGAAACTGTGCATCTTTCAAACCGCTTCTAATTCAAGCAGTCTACAGCAAGAAAAATGTAATGTAAGTAGGCTGTCTGCTCTTTGGTCAATGATCATATACTTCTGGGTCTGTGGGGAAACAGAGCAGGAACAAAACAGCAGATATTTAGACACAGACTCGTTCAGTCACAAAGTGCTGAGGGAGGAATACATCTCCTGCAAGCTAGTCCCTATTTCATAAATATATAAAACACTGGAGTGCAATTGCAGTTGGAATTTATGTCATGTAACTCAAAGCTTTTAAAGTGAGCTCGTTGTGTCAGCTCTCTCTATAGCAAGTGGAGAGAAATAGTCACTTGTGAAAGTAAATCATCCCAGTTACCTTGGGCATGAACAGCAGGAACTGACTTCTGATAACATAGTCTCTCATCTGGCCATATGCCTCTATGGTTAATGTAGTTAGTTTGAAATTCTCACTGACACTGGTTTATTCACTGTAAATAATATACCTAAATACTTTTTTTCTAAAAAGTCGATTGATCTGGCATAATGCATAGATTCCTCCTGTGAACTCATCAAATTATTCCTTTTTTAATTCTTCTAATCTGTGCTCTGCAGTATCAAGGGAACTGGTTATCACTGATCAAAACACCAGCAGTTTTTTAGTGTGTAATTAGGAAAAGATGGTAGGTCCTTTCTTCATAGGAGAAGATGAGTGGTGATGAATTGAAGAGAAATCTTTGACAACTTTCTTTCTACCTGCTTAAATTTTCTCCAAAGAACTAAGTAACATACATAAAAGCAATTTTCATACAAGTCCACGGAAGTAATTTTGTGCTTGCTCTCCTCCTATTAATAGCCGTAGCTGTAACTAAGAGAATGTCTGATTAGGTCCTTTTCCTTGCTCATGAATTCTCAAAAGCTAAGTGGAGCTAGGTACCTATGCTGCTTTTTTTGGGTGTGACTATATCTGAGATCAAAACTACAACATGCAGCAAACTTTAAAGACATACCTCATGTGAAATTGTCCCATGCTCCCATGTCCCATGAAGAGCATAAATGTTCCCACAGAGAAGTTTACTTCAGTGGGGATATTAATTTTCATGATTTTGTTCACTGAGAAATGTCAGTATGGTTATTCCTACCTTACAGACAGAATAACTAATATGATAAACCAAAATATTAATTTACTTTCTGGTTTATCTCCATAGTATGAATTTATGTAAATTGTCTAATTAATAGTTTTTAATTGAAACTTGGGGATTGACAGCCCATTCCAGTCTTTATATGTCGTTGCTGAAATCCCAAGGAAATGAAATTATTTGGGAGTGTAATTTCCTCATGTTCAACCACCTTCTTTTCTAAATAGTGATCACAATCCTGTGCTTATGTTTTATGATGTGTTACCATGGAGATATTACCATACACACAGGACAGTTCCTCCATTGCATACAATCAAGTAGGAGAAGAGTGCTGATTAAAATGGTTGCAAATATCTTCATATTCAATAATTGAAGGGAAAATAGAAGAAAATCAAATATGATTTAGTCAGTAAAAGAAATAACCTTTGATCACATAATATTCCAATTTTTCTGCTTTAGATTCTTTTTCTTGCATCGTTCTTTATTGAAGGAAAGAAATACTTTTTACTTGGATTTACAACGAAAAGATCTTGTTTTGGAACCATGAAACAAAGTCCAACCACAGAAGGGTTGGGTGCAAGCAGACTTTATTTAACAACTGACACAAGCAAAACTATAGAGCCAGGCAACAGAGGGAGAGAGGAAAAGAATATATAAGAGAGAGAGAGAGAGAAGTGGAGAAAAAGGGTAAGAAAGTGGGAAGAAAGAATGAGAGAGAGAGAGAGAGAGTCACCACCAGGGGTGCAGCTGTCCAGCAAGTTTCTTCAAGGTGTCTCTGATTCTGGACAGGGTCTGATGCAAGATGGTGAAGGGTCAAGAAATGACCAAACAGCCACATCATGGACAGCCATACATACCCCTGAGTTTCTATTGTTCTGAAGGTTCATTGCATCAGAGCCATCGCAGACAGGCTGCCTGGAGGGGAGCTTCCACAGGAGGGTACAGTCCCCCATCCACTCACCTGTTCTTATCTCCTTCCAGGCATCACCCCTGTTCTGCTTCAGCCCAAGCCAGGTCCATTACTATCAGAGCCATTGAAAAGAGGCTCGTCTGGAGGGGGGCCTTCCAGCACACAGGGATTATCTCTTTCGAGCCCCCTTAGCCAGGTACATCAGCATCAGTACAACCAAGGTGGCTTCCTCTACCCTGGTCGGGTAATCGTGCCTGGAGGGACGTCCCAGCATTGCAGGCTGCCCCTCAGAAAAGGGAAGGAGTCTCCACCCAGTCCTTAGTTCTTAGTTCTTATCTCTGTCACCCCCTGCTCAGCTCTGGTCAGGCCAGGTCCCGCACTCTAGGCAGGGCTATTCACTTTAAAATTGCTCTTTTGAGACAATTTCAAATCAGTGAGATCAGACTCTCACAACTGCATAGCTAAATAAATAATGATCCAGCACAAACTGACAGCAATCTGACTACTAGATTATATGTAAGGCTGTGCTTCTACCTCCATTGTATAACAGCATGGCAAATTGACCTGAAAAGTATGAGACTCAAAAGTGATTTTGCTTCATATTTGAGATAGGGAAAAAAATATTCCTTCTCAGAATTATTTTGCTTACAACATCTTAGACTCTCTGTATTTTTAAATGCACTTTCCAGAATGTTTCATTTATTGATAATGAATTTTTACAATATGTCATTTTATTATGTTTTTTTTTTAGTCTCAGGTGGTTCAACAAAAGAAAGTGTAGGGTTCTGCACCTGGGGAGGAAGAACCCCAAGCACCAATATAGGCTAGGGGTGGACCTGCTGGAAAGCAGCTATAAGGAGAAGGATCCGGGAGTCCTGGTAGATAGTAAATTATCCATGAGCCACCAGTGTGCCCTTTTTGCCAAGAAGGCCAACAGAATCCTGGGTTGCATTAGGAAGAGTGTGGCCAATGTTTTGAGGGAGGTCATTCTCCCCCTCTACTGTGCCCTGGTGAGGCCACATCTGGAATACTGCATCCTGTTCTGGGCAACCAGTTCAAGAGAGAGAGGGAACTACTGTAGAGAGTCCAGTAGAGAGCAAAAAGGATGAATGGGGGACTGGAGTATCTCTCCTGTGAGGAAAGGCTGAAAGAGCTGGGACTCTTTTGCCTCGAAAAGAGAAGGCTGTGGGTAAGCCTTATTAATGTCTAAAAGTATCTAAAAGGAAGATGGAGCCAGACTTTTCTCAGTAGTTCCCAGTGACAGGATGAGGGGCAACTGGCACAAGCTGGAACATAGGAAGTTCCATTTCAACATAAGAAAAAACTTTACTCTGAGTGTGACAAGGCACTGTCACAGGCTGCCAGGCAAGTTGTGGAGTCCCCTTCTCAGGAGTTATTCAAAACCTTCCTGGATGTGTTCCCATGTAACGTGCTCTAGGTAGTCCTGCTTTAGTGGAGATTTGGACTAGGTGATCTCTAGATGTTACTTCCAACCCCGATAATTCTGTGATTCTGTATATTTGCAGCGACACTATGTTGTAAATCTATGTTCAATTCTATAGGACTGATCTTTTATGATTTTGATTCATTATTATTATTACTGCAGAAAGCTCCAATGGCTTTCCCAACACTATAGAAGACATCAATCTATTTCAATTCAGAAAATAATGTTAATCATGAAAAAAACCCTCATGCAAGAATGACAATTTATGTTCTTATATATCTTGTTGGATGAGTATATAATGTATTTCTTGCTTTGATTATCTCTCAGTTTAAAAGGCAGGCAAGGTAAACGAGGATGTCTTGAGAGAACTGGACTTCCTGTGTAAATCAAGATTAAATGGTTTCAAATATTTCCAGTAGTTTCTCAGAATTATTGTCATCTTTTGTGTAATGTTAGTATGTCCTAGACTTCTCAGGACTGCTAGTCCAGCTGTTGTGAGCCCTCCAAAAGAATGTAGCTCCATGCCCATTCTTCAAGGAGTCAGAAAGTGCAAAACTGTCAGTGAGAGGACACATGGTTGTCCTTGATAGAAACTAAGAACCTTTTCACAGGTCACAAAACAGATATAACATAAGGTTGATAAAATGATGATAGATATATATGTAAAGGGTCCTTATAATTGAACATCTTATTGATTGAATACTTACTACTTGAATCATTCATATGTCCTGGAAACAAGAATTCTTTTTACAAGGAATTCTCCATCTTTTGCTTTACTGTTTACAGCAGTACTATTGAATAACTGTAAGGAGTACTAGGACTACTGGAAAACTAATCAAATAATAGCAATAGGGTATACTGAATGTCCTTCATTTATTCCTCAAAGGAATCCCACTTTGCTAAGGCATATGTTCTGCTAACTGAGCCCACAACCACTGGGAGTGTTATATACAGTCCAAATCTGTCAGCATATAACAACAAAACTGTATATATCTAACTAACGTGCTGACAAGAATACCAATATACACAAAAGGGAGGCCAGAAGTCTCACTTGATGCTAAGCTCCATTAATTATGTTATGGACATCTTTTCAGCCTTTTTTTTGCATACAGTAAAACCTATGACTGCCCTGTGTTTGGTTGTGTTCTCTATATAAATCAAATATCCTTCCTTGATGATAGCTTGTTTTCTGACTGGAAAAGAGAGGCTTTAATTTTCAGTCATTCCTTAAATTTTCATTCTTAGTCCTGAACATGTAGCTGTCTGCACTGAAAATGGAAGTATACCCACTGGAGTCTTCAAAAGCATGGGATGCTAAGGATTAACTGATTTATTTTTTGTTGTTCTATAAAGAGTTTTAGATAAAGAGGTCTGTATAACCCATTTAAATAAAATGTACGTTTTAATCAGGTATCGTAACTTAGCCAATACAAATAATATTAATAAACTACCTTTGTAGATGTAATTTGATCATAGGCATTCATTATGATACTCAGTAAAGAATTGAGATATTAATGTTTAGAACTACACTTCTACTTTAAGTATTAGAGTAAATATAGAAGTATTTTACATAGATATTTCTGTTCACTGAGCACCTGTGCCTGCAAAGACATTAACTATTGTCTCACCATTTTCAGAAGAAAATATTTCCTTCAGTTGAACTCTAAAAGAGCATTTCTGAAAACTGACATGAGAAACTTTCTTTTGCAGTCACCAGTGAAACTATGGGTAGAATGACTGGTGCCATGATATGTTCAAAAGGCAGATGATAATCTTGGTGTTTGTGACAGCATTACCTGTTAAATAAAAATTGATTTGGATATAAAAATTATTTGGATATAAATAGATGAGCTACTTTTTAGATGATACAGAACACATGATAGTTGAGCATCTTTTGTTTGCCTACCCTGGTCTACTGACACTGTGAATTTCTCCACTCCTCAGAATGATATGTTTGGGGGAAGGTAATCTAGAAGACTATACTATCTTTAACATAGATTATGAATCAATGCTATTCATGCAGAAAAAAGCACTTGGGAGCTAAATATTTAAGCAAATAAAATACTATATTTTGAGCTACTAGTTTGTCTGCCTTGATCTTCTTCTTTGCATACTCCCTCAGATTCTGGTAGCCTTAAAATAAATGTTAGAACAGCCCTTGAATGACCCTCTTGATCATATTCACAGTATGCTTCCTTGATATAAATTTCAAGTTGACAGCACTGTGAATAGAGAAATATAGCTGTAGATTCTGTGTGATTCACATGTTACCTTGCAAATGTGCTCACATTAGATTCTAGAAATAGACACTGTATATAATGAGACAGACCCCAGTGGAGAGCAAATCAGATGAGTTTCCCAAGTGTTTGAAAAGAAGGATTTGCACTTTAAAATTCAACAAACTTTGTGACAAGGAAGGGAAAATCTCCAGATTGTTTCAACATTGAACGTTTTCTTGCGACTTGGCCGAGTGGGCGTAGGATGAGGTGCTGGAGAGCTGCAAACACGATAGGGTGCAAAAAGAAGAAATCTTTAGCTAAAAGCCAGGGTGTTCAGTCTGGCCTGAAGGGTACTGGAAGAGATTAGGTAAAACATTTGCCCCCAAAGTTACTGCAGTAGTTATAGTCTATTAAGTCCTCTTCTCCGAAGAGCTTGGGAGTAAATTTTGATTAAAAAAAAAAAAAAGAAAAAAATGAAAAAAAAAGAAAAAAAGAAGTAAAAAGAGGAAAAAAATCGGTTGTAAATCTTGTTAGATAAGGTGGACATGAAGGAATTGGTTTGAGCAGAAATTTTGGAAAATGAGCATTTTCCTGTCTTAAGCATCCATAAGACATAGTGATTGATCATGAGAGGGTTACTGCTGTTTGTTAGAGTAGGAAGACGGAAGGTTCAGGAGAACCCCTGAAAGAGAGGGGTTGCTTTTAACTGAGGTACTTCCATTACCTATTATGCCATTGTTGTATGCTGAAATGTCTTTTACTAAACTTCATCCTTGAAATCCACTTTAATTCAAACACGTTTTCATTGGTTTGTGGTTGTGTTTTTTTCCTATCAATTACCCTTTTAAGTGTACAGACTGCTGATAAACCTAGGACCACAGAGGAAGTGAGGGGTGGAATCTGTAACTGCACTCTCAGTATATAACCTGTTTCAGAATAAAAGCTGGAAATATATTTAAAATCCACTCTGCATTTATTTCCATAACACTGCTAGAAATAATTTCCACACCATGGGGACCTCTTCAGGGGGAAGCAGGGTGCAGCCACCACAGAGGCTCCCTGTGGCTGTGTACTCACTAAGAGTTTTGCTTCTAGGGAATGTGCAATTTCTAATTAAGAAAGAATCCTTACTTGGAATAGGAATGGCAGACTCATCTGCTTGTTAATACAAGCATTTAATGTCCTCATTATAATATGATGTGTATTGGAGAAGAGCTGCATAAAATCATTACAGAAACTTCAGTAATAGCTGACTGTAGTCTGGAAGTGAAATATCTCCCTGAAAATGCTAGTCTTAGCCTATTCTTAAGATTAGTGGGGAAAAAAATAGGTAGCTTGTTTTCTCCCACTTTTTGTTTGTGTTTATGTTTGCAATTTGTGGGTACTCAATTAAGATGATTAGAATGTTAGGTCCTGGCCTTGTGGTTTATTCTAAGTAAAAGGATAACTGCCGTGGGAAGACCTACTGAAATTGGTGGGGATCTGCACAATTCACTCTGTTGTTTTCTGGTGTTAGTTAAAAATCACAGAATAGTTTGGGTTGGAAGAGAACTTTTAAGATCATTTATTCCATCCCCTTTGCAGTGGGCAGGGACATCTTCAATTAGATCAGGTTGCTCTGAGCCTCCTCCAACTTGACCTTGAACACTTGCAGGAAGGGGACATCTGCTACCTCTTTAGGCAACATGTTCCAGTGTTTTACCACCCGCATTGTAACAAATTTCTTCCTAATTTCTGAATCTACCCTCTTTTGATTTGAGACCATTACTGCTTGTTCTGTCTCTACAGGCCCTGCTAAAATTGTCCCGATATTTCTTATAAGCCCCCTTTAAGTACTGAAAGGCTGCAATAAGATCTCCCTGCAACCTTCTCTTCTTTAGGCTGAATCACCACAATTCTCTCAGCCTTCCTTTGTATGAGAAATTCTCTGACCATCTTCCTGGCCCTCCTCTGGACTTGCTTCAGCAGATCCATGTCCTTATGTTGAGAG
Source organism: Calypte anna (assembly GCF_003957555.1). Lineage (NCBI taxonomy): Eukaryota > Metazoa > Chordata > Aves > Apodiformes > Trochilidae > Calypte > Calypte anna. The sequence continues at coordinate 27,282,210 of NC_044244.1, forward strand.
CTGGAAACATTACCCCAGGTGAGGTCTCATCCATGGAACAGGGGTGCAGAGTCACCTCCCTCAGCTTGCTGGCCATGCTTCTTTTGATGCATCCCAGTACATGACTGGCTTTCTGGCTGTGAGCACACATTGGTGGCTCGTCCACCAGTATCCTCAAGTCCTTCTCCTCAAGGCTGCTCTGAATCCCTTCATCCACCAGCCTTCTTTGATACAGGGGTTTGCCCTGACCCAAGTGCAAGACATTCATTTGTTACTTCATTCTCCTGGAGAGACTGGATACATATGGCTTAGGCCAGTGTACTCTTTACTGGGTAAAAACCTGAGTGGATAGCCAAGGCCAGAAGTTGTGGTGAACAGAATTAATTCCAATCAGCAGCTAGTCACAAGGGCTGTTCCTCAGGGCTCGGTGTTGGGGCCAGTTCTCTTCAGTATCTTTCTCAATCATCTGGTTCAGGGGAGCAAGAGCACCTTTGCAGATGACACTAAGGTGGGGAGGAGTGATGGTCTGTTTGAGGGTAGAAAGGCTCTACAGAGGGACCTGGACAGGCTGGATCAATGGGATGAGGGCAATTGTATGAGGTTTGACAAGGACAAATGTCAGGTCCTGGACTTGGGCCACAACTCCATACAATGCTACAGCCTGGGGAAGAGTGGCTGGAAAGCTGCCCAGCAGAAAAGGACCTGGAGGTGTTGATCAACAGCCAGATGAATATCAGCCAGCAGTGTGCCCAGGTGGCCAAGAAGGCCCATAGCAACCTCACTTACATCTGGAGTAGGTATCACAATTTCACTCTGGGCTGGCAATTAAATGACTGATACTCCCTATTAACCCCTATCTCTTCCCAGAGAGGGAAGGGAAAGAGAATAAAGCAGAGAAATTTATGAGTTGGAAACTAAACTACACAGTTTTAATGAAATAGTAATGATGAAAAAGGAAATATATACAAATATATACAAAGTCACTATCATGCTTCCCCCAGTAACACTCATGGCATCATCAAAGCTGTAGGATAGTCCTGGAAAATTCCCAGGCTGGGCTTCTGGAGTCAGTGGCAGACAGGGGCTGGATACAAGAACACACAGGAGGGCATGGATCAGGATCAAAGACAGACAAGTGGACAGAGTCCTCCCAGGACTCTGGCTATGAACAAGGAGAGATTGATCCCTCAGATTTACAACAACTATGATGTGTATGGAATGGAATACTTCATTTGGTCAATTTTGGTCACCTGTCTGGTCCTCTCCTCCATGAAGGAGGTTTCCAGGTGTGGCCTCTTTTCTTCCTTTCGTTTTTGGACCACAAGATGTTTTGCATAACCAAGCAGTGTCCTTGATTCTGCATACCATTCTCCATCAGTAGCTATAAACATTAAGCATTATCAATCCCAGAAGCAGACTGACTGAAAAACATGCTGGTAATTTCATCAAGTGCAGCTACTTAACTGAGAATTAAAATTACTAGAAACAAAATTGGTTCTATCCTGGTTTAAACCAGGGAGAAGATACTGAACTCCACCTTGCTATAGCATCCTTTTAGGCAATTGCAGACAGTGATACGCCTCAGCCTCTTTTTCTCTGGGCTGAACAATCCCAGTTCCCTCACATGGTCCTCACAAGATTTGTACTCCAGACCCTTCACCAACTTCATTGCCCTTCTCTGGACTTGCTCCAGCACCTCAATGTCCTTATTGTGAGGGATACAGAACTGAACACAGTATTTGAGATACAGCCTCACCAGTGACTAAAAGGGGGACAATCACTTCCCTAATCCCACTGGCCACACTGTTTCTGATGCAGGCCAGGATGCTGTTGATCTTCATGGCCACCTGAGGACACTGTTGGCTGTCAACCATCCAACCAATTTCTCATCCACCATACAGTTCACCCATCTAATCCATATCTTTCCAATTAAAAGGGAAGGATGTTGTGGGGGGCTGTGACAAAAGCCTTAGAGAAGTCCATCTAGGCAACATCCATAATTCTTCCCTTGTCTGCTGATGTAGTCACTCCATCATAGGAAGACCACTAGGTTGGTCAGGTGACACTTGTTTTTGGTGAAGCCATTCTGTCTGTCTTGCACTAACTCCCTGTCCTCCTTGTGCCTCAGCACAGCTTTTAGGAGGATCTGTTCCATCGTCTTCCCAACCACAGAAGTGAAGCTGACAGGTTCCAGGGTGCTCCTACCTTCCCTTTTGACAAACAAGTGTGTTGTTACCCTTTTTTTCAGTTACCAGGATCTTCATCTGACTTCTATGACTTTTCAAATCTTGTGGAAAATGATCTCTAGAGCAGATATTAAATGACCTTCAGCCATCTAAAACTCAGATTTTAACAGCGGAACAACAGACTAGTGCTTTCTTTACTCTCAAAGTACATAAACTTTCAAGTGGTCCCCCCTTCTGACACCAAAAGTCCCCAGTGTCCAGCAGTGTCATACATAGGTGGTCTTATGAGTACTCTGCTTTGGGATGTTTAGTGTCACCATCTAGCTCAAGTCTTTTCATAATCCAGAAAATAAATGAAGAAAGTGACCTTTTCTACAGAGTCAGTCTCCACACAAGAGACAGATTTAGCAGATTTCTTCCAAAAACTTCTTGTGGTGAGCAATGTGGATGTTCCCATCTGCCTGCCTGTAAAGTCTCTGGTGTCTAAGGGTTCCTATGGATGTGCTGCATTATCCTAGCTGCTGCTCCCTTCTTTCTGCAATATTAGAGCTTTGTATGGCCACCTGTTTAATGTTTGGCAGATTCACAGAACATTCTTCCTGTGACCTTTGAAATCTTTCTATCTTTCTATACTGATGCTCACTTTCAGTGGATTAGCACAATGCAGCTGTAGCCCATTGAAGAAGAAATGCCCTCAGAAGTGCTTGATGCTGCTTGAATCTATGTGAAAGCATCTTGTTTCTCAGGCTAGTGCTGTCACCATGTACAGGGCTTATGTACAAGGAATATCTATTCAGCTGTCCACATTTCTTTCTAGGTAACTTTATATATGTCATCAGTTGTCTGAGTTTCTCCCCAAATATGTAGAACTCTAAGATCTACAAGGGTAAAAGGGGCTTCTGAGTTTAGCATTTTTGCTTGGCTATCTTTATTTACTGCTCACTCTGGGAAGGGATTCTGGCCCTTGGAAATACTCCTGAGATTATTTTCTTAATAACATGTGTGATACAATCCTCCAGTTCAACTGGGAATTATATATGTGTGCAATTAGAAAGTTGAATGCATTTCTTATATATGTAAAAACCCTTCAGGGACTCACAGCAGTCTTGGAATTCTAAAGTTCAGAGGAGTGGGAGGTCATTAGGAATGCACCAAGCAATCGATTTTGCTGGTATCTCATATCAGAAGAGACTGATTTGGAGCCAATCTTTTCTACCTGAAAGCACAACAGCTGCAGTAATTTGTACTAAGTAAAGGCCAGACAGAGCTACTGCTGAGGGGCTTAAAATACTTAAGAAAGTGCAGAAGCTTTTTCTTCGATACTTTTTTATGAAAATAACTTGGCAGTCATGGAAAAAGGTGAACTCATATGGGTCCTTGTTCTCACATTTTATATTCCTCAAATGAGCAATGTCAATTGCTTTACCCCTTGTAAAATTGGCTTGTGCCATCCAAGTTAGCAAGACTCTCTACTCATTCACAGTCTGGTCAAAATGATTACCTCCTTTGAACCTTGGCAAAACTCTGGCCTTACTGAAATTGCTCAGTTTTTCCACAGATGCCACTGAAAAAACTTTCACTTTTATGCTTTTAATAAAACATTCTGAAAAGCTTTCTGTCATTGGTTTGCTCATTGATAAAATCTGTCTCTATATTACATATATATATATTTATAAAGTATACTAATATACCTATAATGCATTCTATAGAAATGTATTTATGACGTATTGTAATGGGTTACGAATATTCTAATGTCCAAAGAAAAACTTCATAATCATACAATGATGAAACATATTAGATTCTCTACTTCCATTAATCTATTGTTATTTTTCTGGTTTTGTTATTGTCTGTTAATCTTGCTTGACTACTGAATTTGAAGACTGTGGTCTTATGGAGAGAACTTAGCCAGAAAGGGATAGTCAAGCCTCATGTAAACCATTTCACAGATATGTCACTTTTTGTGTTGTGCAGACCATAGGAATGTTGTAAAGTTCTTTTAACAATGCATAGTAAAATGCAAAATTACCATTCTATTGTGTTTGCCCCTGCTTCTGTGACATTTCAAAGCAATTAAGAAAAAGCTGTCTTTTCCGTAGTGAAGCACATTGGATTTTAGGTTCCGGCATGAGAGTTCTAAAAGGTTGACTAAGAGAACCCAGTTGTATAATTAATTTGTTCTCCAGCTGAAAGTCATATATGAGGAGATAATTTTGGCTGGAGGCAAACTAGTGTGACAAATGAACCAACCTGTTCTCTACATGACAATTACTGTTTTCTGATTATCAGATGTATTTTCTTATATGTCAGGAGAGCCGGGTTATGCCCATTTCCACACCTACAACGTGAGCATCATGATATCATCTTGAGAAGTTTGTTGTGACTCATGGAGGAATATCACTATAAACCCATAGGAATTGTTAGTAATTTATTGCATTTAGTCAGCATTATAATGCCCATTTTCAGTTTAAGATATGGCCTGTACTTTGGAAACAGGCCAGTATCAAAGCTTATAATTTTCTTCCTGCTGTTGTATTCTGACTAGCTCTAGATTTTATTTGCATATTGAACCTCAAGCCTGAAACTATTTCAGGCTTCATGGTGTTGGGGTTTCTGAGTCGCTTAACAGTCTGTGAGAATATTTTGGTTTTGTTTGCATACTCTCAGCTAAAATAACCCTTCTACACTATTATAGAAGAGTTAGTGAAGTAATCCAACTGAGACTTCAGTTCCCTAATGCTCTGAGATAGTTTTGCTTGACAAACATGCTCTTGCAAATGGTTCTGATAAGCTGAATGCGTTGATGTGCTCAATGCACATGGATCAGTAGGCAGCAGTTGTAACTGCGCCTTCATTTTTTTTTTTTTAAAGTGTGAAGAATGCATGTGTAATAGAGGGAAATATACCTGAAAATCATAACTGTAATTTCAGATTTTATATCACCCTCAGAGTCTTAAATGAACTGTTCCCTGCAAAGTTTGAATACTGAAAACTTTTATTTTAGGGGCACATCTGTGCTTCTGTAATTAAAAGCTTGCCAAACTTACTCAGAATGCCTGTCTGAGAAAAGATGGAATTTTGATGTAAAGAAAAGTTTCTGAGCTGAAATGTGGTGGTTAATCTTATTTTGGAAACAATTTATTTTAAGATTAAATTTAATATATTTTTGTCAAGATGTGATGTAGAAATTTAGATGGCATTTCTGTGCTGATAGAACAAGACCACTAAAAATGCAATGGATACTTTCCACGTAGTGTTTTTTGGAGGGGTTGGTTTTTTTTTGTTTGGGTTTTGTTGTTTTTTTTTTGGCACTGTATATGAAAGTTATGCATGCCTTAAGTATGCTGAAAATGTTTACTAAAGAGAGTCTTTTAAAAAAATGACACTTCAGGACTCTTGCAGATTAGCACATTCATTTAATTTCTTTTCTGGTTATTCTTACCTGACTTAAAGTGTGACAGCCATGTTTTAGATAATAGAGAAATATTAAATATATCAGAGTAACATAGACCATGCAACACAGTAAGTGCTAATATAACCAAATTCAAATATGCTTATTCTTTAATGTTTATCGCTGACTGAATAAAGGAGTACTGTTTAAACTTCGGGAATGAAGTCCACTATAGCAGAAAATGAACTGGTATCTTAAATCTTCAGAAAAGAAAATAAGGAGGAACAAAGAATAATCAAGCTTTATCCCCAAAGCTCAAAAAAAAAAAAAAAAAAAAAAAAAAGAGAATGTAGATTGGCTGTAAGATATTACATTGACCAAATCTTGTCTACAACATATAGGAATAGGAATGTAATAGTAAGGGTTCATTTAACTTAACAGACCTGCAGGACTGTGTTACTAAGACAACTCCCTACATAGATAAACCAGCAGCAAGGGGTTCACATATACAGAATCTTTTTCTTATTTCAGTCTGTTTAATCAGCAGTAAGATGAATAGTAACTGATGAATTATTTCCCAGCTTTTCTTTGAAATGTCTCAATGGACAGACCAACCAGTAAGGCAGTTCCTTTGAAAAAAAACTTAACATAATCCAGGAGGCATTTTGTAGTATGGCATTTTGCACTGCCATGACAAAGGCTAGATTAAGCATTTCTGGTGCCAAACCCATTCTATCCCTATTGTTAACACAGGTAGAATTCCAAATGCAGTGGAAAGTTTTAAGCTTGTGTACACAGTGCTACAGATGCTTTTGTATGTGTTGATGGAGTTGTCTGTCTGGCTTTTGTATATTTGAAGTATTTTAGCTTTTGAGACAGATGGTAAAAATCATCACTGAACTGCAACATTTGTGAGAAGTCTAGGGAGAGGCAACAGCAAAAATTTCTGCATCCCTAGAGAATTTCAGTTTTTAGGAATGTTAACTCACACTTTTAATTCCCCTGATATATAAATGGGATCCCAAGGACAATAAAAAATGAAAATAGCATTTACTGATGCATTACTTCAGATTAATCTACTGCTATGTATAAGCATAATAAGATTGTAGAATCATAGAATGGTTTGGGTTGGAAGGGATGTTAAAGATCACCTAGTTCCAACCCCCCTGTCATGTAAGGTTTCTGTATGTTTCAGTTTCTGAATGATCACGGAATCATAGCATCACAGAATCAGGCAGAGATCATTATGTCCAATCTTTGATCCATTACCATTGTGGTTCCCAGACCATGGCACTGAGTGCCACATCAGTCTCTTCCTAAAAACCTCCGGGGATGGAGAATCCACCACCTCCCTGGGCAGCCCATTCCAGTACCTGATCACCCTCTCTGTAAAGAATTTTTCTCTAATATCCAACCTAAACCTCCTCTGACAGAGCTTAAGTCCATGCCCTCTTGTCTTACTGGTAGCTGCCTGGGAGAAGAGACCAACCCCCCCCCCCGGCTACCCCCTCCTTTCAGGGAGTTGTAGAGAGTGATGAGGTCTCCCCTGAGCCTCCTCTTCTTTAGGCTGAACATCCCCAGCTCCCTCAGCCTTTCCTCACAGGATTTGTGCTGGATCCCTTCACAGCCTCCTTGCTCTTCTCTGGACCTGCTCCAGCACCTCAATCTCCTTCCTGAACTGAGGGGCCCAGAACTGGACACAGGACTCAAGCTGTGGCCTCACCAGTGCTGAGTACAGGGGCAGAATCCCTTCCCTGGACCTGTTGGTCACCTATTGGTTATGATCTTCAAGAACCGGTCTGCAAACAGTAAATTTTAGTAATGTAGGACAGAAGAGTAAAACAACAGTTGGAAAATACTCATCTTTAGAGAAAACTGACAGAAAAACTGCTGAATGTGGCAGAATCTGAGCAGAGGGCTCATGGGGATGTATGTTAGCCTCACGTAGATGAAGATCAACAGCTTCATTCTTGAATACACTTATTCACTAATCAGTAACAGTTTTTTCCAGATCCAGCTGGTCCACTTTACTTATTACTGGATATCTAGTCCCTTATTACCACACCAATCTTTAGGAATAGTATATTTTTTAGATAGTTATCCATCTCCTTTTTCAACAACATATATTTTTATGTTTTCTACATTTGCAAAGCAATGTATAGGAATATCTGAACCTCTGGCTTCTGAACCTTTCCACCTTCTTGAGAAACTGGCTAAAAAGGCATCGGTGGATATTTCCAAAGGCTAACTTTAGGATAAACTCTTTAGGGTGCATCTATGATAAGCTGAAAAAGAGAAGGATAAAGAAATTCTGTAGACGGTGACTCAGCAGAGTCCTAAACTATGCTGCCTTTCACAGTTAGGGGAGTCAAGACTAAATGGTTAGTGCTTAGAGATAGCTACAACACACACATTCCTTATTGCATTTATTTTTGTCAAATTATGAAACTATATTGCTGAATGCTTTAATTGGATTGCTGTGCCAGGTTGCACTGCTCATACTTTGTTGTGATGTTGCTAAAATAAAGTACCAAACATTAAACCTTGTTAATTAATATGCAATGAGTCATATTTGCATTCTGATGATTAACCTGATATAACTTGAATCATATGCAAGTTGCTAATGTTTACACTTTAAAAACTTTCAAGATTTTTTTTTCAATGTTTTGAGTTGATCCTACTTTCCAGGATATATTAAGACTTTTTTCCAAATTAAATAGGATAAGAAAGCATTTCCCAACTAGGAGAAATAATTATTGAATTGCTATCCAAATTCCCTCTTTAAAGAATTGAAGATTCTTAGAAATCTAAATCTGTTTCACCATAAGCCTATTAATATTACTGCTCTTTAGAATACCCCTGACAACACCAAAAAAAATGTTGAATTTATTGTGAAGAATGATAAAAGGGAGGAAAGAATAACAGTAAGTAAGCTTGCTGATAAAGGACTTTAAGAATCTTTTTCTCAAGGTGTTGATGATAACAATGAAATGGCTTTTTAGAAGTAATTTTATTTATTTGCTATATTCTGTTGGGAATAAAACAAATAAATGAATCAGAGAAAGTGCTTGGCCTTTCATGGCCATAAGTTACTCATTGTTCAGTATTGAATCAGTTACCAAAGGCACAAGATTGCACTGTTACTCAAGAAACCATCTTCATTCTTATATTGCTGTATTTTCTTGCTGCGTTAGCTTATAATCTTCAGTGACATTTTCAGACAAAGAAAAATGTGCTATTTATATTCTACTAGAGAACAGAGACTTGAAGACACATATTAGAGGCCACTAAATGGGAACATTATTAGTGTCTCATGCTCTTGCTAATTTCATTATCTGGTATTGATTTATAGTGACTTGTTATGGTAAACACTTGCAAGTCATATGATTCTATCATGGCCACATTGTTGCAAAATCCCCTCCCTAAGGATCAAGTTTGATTAGATATATATAAATGTGAGATGGTGTTGGATGTACTGGACCTGCTGCATGGCTTTGAGGGATTTAAAAAACCACCATATTATTAGTTTTTGCAGATATTCTGGATTTTTTTTCCTCTGTACCATCTACCAAAATAATTCAGGAAAGTGAAGTAGTCTTAGATCAGTCCTTAGTACAACTATTGCAGCTGTCTTCATATCAGAAGTCAGATGTCCAGCTATCTGCATGAAAACTACCAAAACTGGCATTAAGATTTCACTATTACACTACTACTTAAGGAGATTTTCTTTGACACGGGAACTATTAGCATAATATTTTACAATAAAAAAGACAATATGAGTTTGCTATAGTTCTTAATATAGTTCAATTCATAATAATTCATTCCTTAGGCAGTATGATAGTTACTGTTCCTTGTGTCTAGGTAGATATGAAATATGTAGTATTCTAAATATCTGTAAGAAACCATTTCTAATGGAACATTTTTTTACATATAGATCTTCATCAATTTACCATAGAAGTGTTGAGAATGAATCTAGCCAGTCTACTGAAACACTGCTTTATCTTTAAAACTTAAAATTGATTATGAAGGATTCGATAACTCAGATAAAACCAATAGATTAGATAAAAGGAGAATTCAGTAATTTTATTTTATAATCCTAGTCTTAGCCTATGTTTTAAGAAGTAATATCACTTAAGATTTATCTTTAATTAGTAGAAGTGATTACTTTATTAGGGTCCTCAGGGACATTCAAAATTTCTGTGAAACTAAAGGTATGTTTAGTTCAGAGATATACAGAAGTTTCCAAGTCTGTTTTTGGAGAAATTCTAGAAGTCATGTTTTTCCTTGAAGAGCAGACTGCATCCAGTTCTGTTTTACTGTAGACTGTAAGTCTGTGGGACCTGATGAGATGCATCAGAGAGTACTGAGGGAATGTGTTGATGTAGTTGCCAAGATACTCTCCATGATATTTGAAAAGTCATCTGAAGTGGTAATTGAAAAAAGGGAAACAGCACACTTGTTTTGCAAAAAAAGTAGGGAGGAGAACCCTGGGAACTATCTACCAGTCAACCTCTATGCCTGGGAAGATGCTGGAGCAGATGCTTCTAGAAGCTACACTGAGACACATGGAGGATGGCGAGGTGGTTTGAGACATCCAGCATCGGTTCACCTGGGAGCAGTCCTACCAAACCAACCTAGTGGCCTTCTATGATGGAGTGACTACAACAGCAGAAAAGAGCTATGGAAGACCCCTATCGGGTTTCCTGTAAGGCCTTTTACATAGTCCCCACAACATCCTGTCTCTTGATTAGAGAGATCTGGATTGGATAAGTGGACTGTTTTGTTGCTGAGGAACTGATTGAATGATTGGATCCAGAGAGCAGTGATCAAAGGCTCAATATTCAAATGGAGATCAGTGATGAGTGGAATCCCTAAGGAGTCCATACTGAGACCAGTACTTCTTAGTATCTTCATCAGTGATGTAAACAGTGCGATCAAATACACCCTCAGAAAGTGTGCAGATAACACCATGCTGAGTGGTGTGGTTGACAAGCCCAGAGGGACAGAATGCTATCCAGAGGTTCCTGCACAAGTTTAAGAAGTAGGCACATGTGATGTGTCCAGCTCCTGACTTCTCAGCACAGGAAAGATGTCAACCATTTGAGAGGGTCCAGAGGAGGGCCAAACAATTCTTAGAGGGCTGGAGCACTTCTCCTTTGAAGAAAGGTTGGGAGAATTGGGGTAGTTCAGCCTGGAGAATAGAAGGTTCCAGGTAGACCTTACTGGGGCCTTTCAGTACTAAAAGGGGGTCTATAAGAAAGGTGAGACAAACTTTTTAGCAGGACCTGTAATGATAGGACAAGGGATAATGGTTTTGAATGAAAAGAAGGTAGATTCAAACTAGGTAGAAGGAGGAATTTTTTTACAGTGATGGTGGTGAAACACTGGAACAGGCTGTTCAAAGAAGTGATAGGCATCCTCTCTCATGACAACGTCATGCTGGAAGAGGCTCTGAGCAACCTGATTTGGTTGAAGATGTGCCTGCTCACTGCAGGGAGGTTGCACTATCTCTTTCCAACCCAAACTATTTTTTGAGTTTATGTTTCTATGACAAAATGAAAGTGATGTGAAGGTATATAGGAAATTATAGAGCTTTGCAGTTATGCAATTTGTTAGGCTGAGGTTTGTTGAGTCTAGAGACGCCAGCTATCTTTACTCTAGGAAACTGATCTTCATCAAATTATTATTACAGAGTACTAAAAAGGATCAAAATAAAAAATCAGGCACAATAAGAAAGCTGTGGATTACATGGCTTTTGCAGTAAAAGTAACTTGAAATAGAAATATAAAAAGTGACGGGGACTCCTGCCTACTGAAATAGCAAGTGCAATTTAATTTGCAGATGCAACAGCATTTCCAAATTATCCTAAAATCAGTGCCTCCTTGAAGAAATGTGTAGCAATGTTAAAGAGAGACCTACTTGATGCATGAGTTGTAATAACTTCTAGTTAGTCTAGAAAAAAATTTGCAAAAAGTTCAAGGTGGCCTAGCTGAGGGACTCTGAGTATTTACACTGGAGAGCACCACCATTTCTACGGTCATTAATATCTTAGGTCTTACTACTTTTTAAAAATTGTTATGACTTCAGTAGATATGAAGGTTAGTGATTTATTAGATGGAGTTATGTAATCTTAATTCGGGGGTGTGGAGTGTGACAGTGAATTTGAGGGCATGTTGATCACAGTAAAAAGGTGGTAAACCACATGAAAATCTGAAAATAGTTCTAGTACTTGTTGGTACAAGCCTTTCTTTGATCTTCAGTGGGAAAAGCTAGTATTCTACAGTATTCTAGGAACTCTGTATCATTTGTTCCAATTAGCTGTAAAAGTCTCAACTGGTCTGCTTGATCACTGTTGTTTTTGTATAAATAGTGTCCTGATCTTTTTTAACCCGGCTTAACATCTCTTTCTGAAGGTTTATTTCTCAAGATAATTTTCAAGTTGAACTTTCATTTTTCCCTTGGGCAAGTCTATGATGGCACCATGCAACCACTCGAATGATTCAGTTTTCCTTGCTTCAGTCTACTTCAAAGGAGGGCAGTGACTCTTCCAAAATAACATATACAGCCAGTGTGAATTCTTCTATAATTCATAGAACAGTCTAAAGTGCAAGACTGTATCAAGGACACTTCATTTCAGAGAAAATATTCATACACTACCTGCAGAAAAAGTCCTAGCATAAATCTTTAAGTATAACTGATTCTTTTTCTTTTTTTTTTTTTTTCTATTTCAAACTGAAAGTAGAAACCTCTACTATATTTTGACACCCAACAAATATTGTGAAAAATGAAACTTAGAGTTAATACATAATACATAATATAACTGCATACAACAAATGTAACTGACTCCAAGCATTAGATGTAGGATAGAGTAAACCTTGACTCCCTTGTGAAAGAGGAAGCTGACAGTGATTTTTTTCACATATTAAAAAATAAAAAGGAAATAAAAATATATTATTAGCCATGCTTGTTTTTTTGTTGTTGTTGGTGGTGTTGCTTGGTTTTTTTTTTTTTTAATTAACAAATTTTTAATATGTTGGAACAGTTCTTGATTAATTTTGTGTATGATACTTTTTATTATGTACCCTGGCATATAAAATGAGCATTAGGCTGGACACATAGAATCCTCTAAAAGCAGATGAAACCCCATCTTTCCCTGGCACACCAGCTTCTGATATTTTCCAGCAATTATTTCTGCATCTCATGATTGCACCCCTGGCAGTAAATCCTCAATATATCTTTATTCTTTGCTGGGTGTAGGTTGTTCAGGATTCAGACAAAAGATCCAATCTTAAAGGACTTTTAGATGAAGTTATTTTGACTCAGTAGTATAGAGTGACTGATTCATTTTAGATGTGAACTCATGGAGAAAATATGGTGTATCTACTGCACTAGAAGTGGAATCTAAAAAAGGAAGCATGGAAACTGAAGTTAAATTGTCAGTTTTTTAAAAAATATAAAATTGGGTGATTTGATGATAACCAAGAATTCTTTGGGGTTTATGTGTTATGTTTTAATTATGCGGTAATACTTTTAACCTAACTTTGTGTCACTTATATTGTGTAATTTTTTTTTAAATTCTTTTTGGTAGTAGTCTGTTGCAATGGTTAGAACAGACATAGAATACAACAATGTCATTGTGATGTCTGAAATGAGGTGATTTCTCCCACTGAGCTTAGCAGCTTCATGAGCAAAGCATTTTAAAGCAACAAAACTAGATATAACAAATGTGTTATTTAGACAGGTTCTGCTACATTTAATCTGAGTAACCCACGGGACTCTGACTTTACTATTCTCATGCTCCCTAACTCCCAAAGCTGTCATGTAATATAATGGTATTTAACAAATTGGATTTGGAAACTGATTCTACCCAAGGACACTAAGATTTCAAACCTTTTAACCTACCCGCAATAATCCACCTGCAATTATTGCTGCTCTTTAGCATAGCACTATGAAAAGGACTTCTGAGAATTTTCTGAGAAAAAACCAAAACAAACCACAACACAAACTATTCATGAAGCTGAGAAAAAAAAATGTATAAATTGCTGTATACTGGTCCTGGGCCAGTGAAGTCTAAAGGGAGCTTTGCTGTTGTCCTCCCTTAGTATAGTATCAAGTCATTTCGGAAGCTAATTTAGTGTCAGATGATGTCTTGCATTTATTTTGAGCACATCTTTTGAACAGATGGATTTGATGTAGAACATTACACCATTTTTAAGTCAATATAAAAGTCCAGATTCTTTTAATCTAATTGTAAGCCTTGAGCAGAGACACGCAAATTAATAGTATAGTTGCCTAGCCTCCCTCTACAGTCAATGAAGAGAAATGGGGAAGACTGATAAAGGTCTACATCACTGTGTCAAGGTCCTGTCTTTGCACTGTTTTTTTTTTACAGAGCTATAGAATCAGGTGCGAGAACCCAAGCTTGCTGAAATTCTCACAAGAATATGCTGAGAGAGTGTTGGGGAAACAGTTCAGAAATATACAGATTGTGAGCAATCCTGACTTACTTCAATTTAGGCCACATTGGGTTAATGGTTATTGAGGCCTAGTTAGAGGTTTTCTGAAATTGAGCTAATGGGAAAGAGATAACTTAATTGGCAACAGAAGAGGAAAATAATTATGTGAGAAGAAGGTTCCGTGAGAATGTTTTGTGTAATTGGAATACAAAGCCACCTGCATGATAAAATGGTATAAACAAGACTTCTCTATATAAGTGAGTGCAAGTTGTTAACAAACGATTTCATACAATCATATTGATGTGCACATGGAAACCTTAAGCCTCTGCGGACTGTTTTCCCACAAGAGAGGGTCTAGTAAACAAGCATTCCTGTCTTCATTTAACCTTAAGCCTTGTACCGAGATGTTCACTGAAATTCAGTTTTATAACTTTAATTTCTTAATTTTAATACGTACTTTAAACTTCAAAAAATGTTAATACCTTGATTAGCAGTCACAGCTCTCTCACATTTGTGTTTGGAAAATCAGAGTATTTCAGCATAAAGTCTTAATTGCCAAGTAAAATCAGACTTTTTCTTATATCTCACTTAAAGATTTGAATTATGTTAATTTGAGGATATCAAAAGCCCTATGGTATTTAATTTCTTGTCCCTCCAGCATGCAAGCATTTGGGCCAGAGAGTTGTTCATGTAGGTAGTCTCTCTAAAGTAGGTGAGACTGCAGCATGTATTCCAAACACAGAGAAATTCTTTGAAATTGTTTTCTTGTGATATCTAGGGAACTTTTCCTAAGTAACAATAAATATCCTTGAATTAGGGAAAAAAATACAACAGTATAAGCCATGGAGAATAGTGACAGAAATCTTTGAATGTCTCTCTGCATCCATCCAAGGAGCTCTCAACAGGGCCTGCATATGATTTCTTTTGTGGGTATTTTTCTATATGCTTCAGTAGACATTGGATCATACCAATAGGGTTAAATCCAGTGTCCACTGAAACAAATGCAATTATATCCCTTAAATCTAATAAGCTCTGTGTCCGGCTTGTAAATTTTACAGTAGTCTGCACTATATTCTAATAACTGTCTGAGTCTAATGCCTATGAGGCAACTGGATGCTCACAACTCAAATCTTGTCTTATATAGATGGACAGGAGATTCAGAAATTTCCTAGGGCACAAGTGTTCCTCCTTGTTTGCATAAAGCTTTGTTCTGGTAGACAAACAAGTTCTCTGAACAAATCCTTCAGGTCATTGACACTTTGGGGGGCTGAAAAGAATCTTTAGTAGCATTCACATTTCTGTAAGAGAAAACAAAATATTTGAAGGGGGATCTTTTTGGTTGGTTGGTTGGTTTTTTGGGTTTTTTTGGGGGGTTTTTTGTTTGTTTGTTTTGCTTTTTGTGTTTTTTTTTTTCTCCCCTATGAATAGGAGTATGTTTAACTACTACTTCAGTAAGTACAATGAAAAATTGTGCCTGTGTACTATTGACATTCATAAATCTCATGTATTTGCTGCAAGCTCTCATGTTTCTCAGATACATTCTGACAAGCTGTGGTATTATTACATATTATACCTTCTGGAAATAATAGTCCTGATCAAAAGCAAAATGTACTGCAATACTAGTCTATCATCTACTAGACTGTCATCTACTGCTAAGCCTTGCTGTTCACAGTGCTCTATAAATTAAGAGTTGAAATTAGTAAGATTCAATAGGTGAGATTTGACATATGAATATTTTACCATTTCCATAAATCTGGGTTGTTGTTTTTTAATTTTGTTTTTAATCTTTCATTTTACAGAGGTAATTAATAAATCTTAGGGTCAGATTGAGCTATTCTTATGTATGAAGAATAGCACTGGTTTACAGGAACAGCCCCTTCAAATTTACTGCAACTAGCTTTCAGATAAGTTACTAATCAATTTGAGGAAAGATTCCAGACTCCAGTCAATGTTCAAATTATACCTGAATCCAAGACATTAAGAAATTTTCATCTCAGGGTGGCTTTTTATACTCAACATGTATAATTATTTTAAAATAACAGATATATATCATTGGCTCTGGACAGCTTTGTTTTCCCCAGGAAATGTCAATGGTAAGAGTAAGTCTCTAAAAATGCCTGATGTTATAATCATAATGATTATGAAGATACATTTGTTTACAATTTTAACAGTTAATATTATTTTTATTGTAATTGACTTTCTGTACAGTAACTGGCAAATATTATTGACAAAAATTAATTTCTAGGGTTTTGTTAGCAAGCACATTTTTAATTGCTTAGCTCTTCAAGTGGCTTATTTATGAATAATAAAGACCACTTCATATTTATGAATATGTATTTTAAATACAGTCTTATATCTTTCCCTTTGAAGGTTGAGGAATTTTCAAAACCCTTAGTGTAATCCTTGCCATACTCTTAAAATAGCAAAACAAAACAAAAAACTCACACCCAAGTTTTCCCTGTGGGTGAGTTGTCATGAGAAACTTGTTGACTCCTGACTGATACAATGTGACACACACAAAATCCAAAAAAATATTTTATTCAGAAGTGTCATAGTTCATCATGTTAGTGTCTCTGTCAAACACAGAAAAACTTCATGAGCATCTTGGTTACCTTTTCTGTTCAATTTATGGCTCTCTTACACTATAGCAGTGGCATTTGATAATGGAGAAGCTGAAGGAGACAAAACGAATAATTAATGATTTTCTAGTGTTCAGATGGATGATGCCCATACATCATAAACTTGGAGGGAAAAGGAAGGAAAAAGTACTTGTGATGGCAGAAATTTTAACTTACTTTTTTCAAAAGAATAATAAAAATCTCACTATTTGGTATTCAGTGGTCCCATGTATCAAGCATAAAATTATCTGACAGGATGTCAGCTGAGCTCTATTTCTGACATGGCTTTAGGATCCGATCACATTTTATTTATAAGCTGTCATTTTTAATTACTTACAAATAGTTCTAACGAATATGTTTCAGAATTTTGATATTTTAAACCCTTTTAAGAACCCTAATTAAATAGGGATTAATTTTGACATCATTCTAAGTAACAAATCTCAATTGATAATCATCAAATAGGTTCAACCTTGTTTATGTAACAGAAAAAAATTAGTTAAAAACGCAATTTGACTTAATAGAAATTTTGATGTCTTTTTCTTAGCAGCTTCATGTCTATGATGCTCAATAGAAGCAACATCTTACATATGTTTTGTCCGTATGTAAATGAGTATGTACGATGTACTAAAGGATGGCAAATGAATTTTCTTTCCCATAACTTTGATAAGATGTTGGCTTTTAGAAGAATGTCTCAATTTCTGTACACATATATTGCCATATATACCCTGTCTATTGCCATATATACTCTGTTAAGCATTTTCTTTAGGTCAAGGAAATCCTGGATTAGGATTTTCAGAAATGAAGTTATTATGATAGTAAGGCCATAATGCAGGATAATAAGAACTTTCAGCCTAGAAAGCCAACAATATTCTGGACTGCAACTAAAGAGCTGTGGCCAGCAGGTTGATGGAGATGATTCTTCCCTTCTGCTCTTATCTTGTGAGTGACCACTTGGAGTTCTGTGTCCAGTTCTGAAGCCCCCAAGACAGGAAGAATATGGAGTTCTTGGAATGATCAGAGGAGTGGAGAAAGTTGGGGTTGCTCATCCTGGAGAAGGCTCCAGGGAGATCCTATAGTGGCTTTCCAGTACTGAAAGCGGGCCTAGTGGAAATCTGGGGAGGGACTTTAAATAAGGGCATGGAGTGATAGAACAAGGTGTAATGGTTTTAAACTGGAAGATTTAGGTTAGACTGGAAACTTTAGGTTAGACATTAGGAAGAAATTCTTTAGCATAAATGTGGTGAGATACTGGAACAGGTTGCCCAGGGAAGATGGGGATGCCTCCTTCCTGGAAGAGTTCAAGGGGAGGTTGGATGGGGCTTTGAGCAACCTGGTATAGTGGGTGGTTTGGTCTAATGCCCATACTGGGCAGTTGGAACTCAAAGGTCTTTATGATCTCTTCCAATCCATATTCTATGATTCTGTGATATAGTATGACTGCCAGGATGGCATCAGAGAAGTCGCTCAAGAGTTGAGAAGAGACTTACCAGGGAGGAAGGCATAAGGGTCCCATCCAGATCAGATTTGTGAGCCCCACTTTCCCTTTCTAGATGCTAACTTTCATTTTATTTCCTGCTGCATTTATAGTATCATGATTTTGATTTATTATGTGTATTTGAGTCATGGTTAAATTCACATCCTCATGTCTACAAGCATACAGTGTAGCAGCCTCTAATTTGAGATTTTTCCCTCTTCATGTGGTGCATTCCACCAGGTGATGAGACTTTTGAGGACAAGGCAGCTTCAGATTCACCTCTGGGTGCATATGATTCTCAACACCATGAACATTTAGGTCATCAGAGGAAGTTTGGAATAAAGCATAGAAGCCTTTCTTTGCAGGCTTGTTGTCTGTCTGTTCAAGATTAATAGGCATTAGACTCACTGAATAAGAAAATAGGCAAAATAGTTTTGAAAATAGGAATGTAAATTTGTCATCAAGTTCAGACTTTAAGCCCTTCAGCAGTGGGAGAACAAAGATGCTACAGGAAAAATACCAGATCTCCATTGCCAAGCCTTTCCATCCTTTCCATCACTTTTAGCTGTAGCTGACAGAAATTTAGTAGTCTAAAGCAGGCTAAAAAGTTGAACTATTCATAATGGTCTCATTAAAATGTGGATCACTTTTTCTACCTGCCTTTGGTGCTATGATCCTGAAGCAGACAACTCGGTACCACATAGCACTATATTTTCTCCAGAGCAGACTGATGAAAATGTATCAGATTGTGCTGTCTGTACATTTCCTTGCTGCTGTCTCCTCAGCTAATTTCAGAGACCTTACTTGGATCTCCAGAAACTGCAGCAATGGTAATGGATACACAAACTGCTGCTGACCAAACCCATGATTTCTGTCCCCCAAAACACTGAAATACAAAATAAATGCTGGATTTGAAGCACATTTTCAGTGAGATAATGCTATAAATGTAAGCACTTCAAAAGATTTTTAATTATGTTGTATTTCTTACTGGAAGTGAAAGAGCTCCATGCAATGAATTAGATTTAGTAATGTTAAGTTTTAACATTTAGAACTTTCACATCCAAAATGGATTAATCCTTTTCCTGTACTGATGACCTCAGAGTCCCGTGTGGCTATATCTTGCTGAAATAGCCTAATAACTACATATAAACTGAAAAATTTAACAGTTTAAAGAATTAATAAATCTGCATCATCAGCTCACTGGAAACTGTATTAACTTTATTTTATTTTTACTCAATTTTAATAATGTGCTGAAGTATTTTGCTTGAATATTTAAAGTTCAGCAAAGCTTTGCTGAACTATGGCTTGATTACTATGAGAGAATATTTTATTAAATATGCAAGCAACTGAAATCATTAGTCTTCCACTACTTTCTTGCTCATGCTGTATAGTTAAAGAGCAAGTCAATATTTCCTTGAGATAAATATAGCTCTTGGTGGTAAAGTATTTGGCCAATGAGGAAGGTAAATTTCTGTTTTGTAAGACTGCAGTGTGTGACTCATTTTGTTCATCGTATCCTGTTTCCTTGTGGAAGGGTACACTTAGAGAAGGCTAGGGAGCAAGGGAGAAACTGAAAAAAAAAATTGTGAGTATATGCCAAGAAGAACAACATAGTTCTTGGAGAGAGCAATGGTAGAACTGGCTGTCTACAAAGTGTTTTTCCTGTGTCCTAGGGAATGTGAGAGATTTATGTGCCTTTGGAAGCTATAGCTCAGAAATGTGAAGAGGTCTGTGCCCTTCTGGAAGAGGAGGCACAGTGGCCAGTAGAGGTTTCCTGGAGCATCTCAAATGGCAGAAGGTATCTCTGTTTAGGCCAGTTAACTGGACCTCAGGAAGCTCATATGTGGGCTCCTCTTTTCCTTTCTGGTGTTTCTGATGTCCCCATAACTGAAGGGGAGCTGCATCACCCTGGATGCTGGTCCCCTGCCTCTCCTCTGGATCAGTGCACTTGGGCTGCCAGGTCACCATAGTCACTTCTCTTTCAAATTCTTCTCCTCATGCTTCAAATTCTCCTCCTTCACATGCTTTCTCACTGAAGGAGTTTTCTGTGGATAATTAAAGAATCATCTCAAATGTGAGAAATACAATCCTTGTGGGCTCAGGATTGCATAGAAGAACTGCAGCAGTATTTTGATTAAGAATATCAGTCTTATTTTACTCCTGATTTACTTTCACAAAGCTTTTTTCCTCAGCAATCTTGTTATGCCATTAGCTTAAGCTGATCAGGAGTGAACCAAAAATTAAAAAAAAAAGTTAATAGGAAGAGTATTAGTTCTCTGGGATCTGGAAGTTATATTTATAGGTATATAGTGTAAATTATTTAATCATATTTTCTGCTATGAAGGGAAAGAATCACTGTATGATTCTAACTATACCAAGTGCACTTGTATTTTGATAAATGTCACAATACAATAAAACCACAGAATGATAATAGTAGGTTTCATACCTACTATTTTGTAGGTATGAAATTGCTTCTCTATAGTTTAACAAAAATAAAAAATAAACAAAAAAATAAACAAAAAAAGACAAAGAAGGAAGTACTCAATATTCTTAAACTCATATCTATTATTATAACTATGAGGTGGAGAAAAATATTTGTATACACTTGAAGTACTTTTGCTTGTTTTTTTTTCCTGCTAAATCAACTCAGGCAGATTATATATACACAGTTATCTTGATGAAATTTACCATATTAGATGAGCTCTAGCCATCCTCACACAAAGACCTCTATTAAAAAGTCTTCTATAATTTTAATAATATACTATGCATCTGTTTAATGGCATTTTGATATCCTAGCTGCTCAATGAATATTTACTCCCCATTGTTTTTCATAGCTCATACTGCCAACAGCATGTTTTCTGTAAGTCAAACTGTTTCTGTGTGCCATAATAAAAGAAAATACAAGCAAACCTCACAGTAGGATTTTTTTAAATATTTAGTTAAGTAGAATAGTCGATTGAACTGTTGCCTTTTTAAGGCAAGAGAAAATAAAAGTTATTTTATTAACAGTATTTTAACAATCTCATTTGGATCATACTAAAACTATTGAAATGTGAGATAAAGAAATGTGAATAGGCTGGCTCATCTATTTGCTAAACATATAACCTATTGTCACTGAAAATTTCTGGACAGTTCTCTTACCTTTAGAAAAGGCTTGCTTTACCCACCAGCAGTTGTAGTGTCATAAAGTGTATTGTACCATAATTTTTTTTTTTAAATTTAGAGATATTTTCTCACCAATTCCCCCTCAGTTAACTTTCCTGGCTACTACTGCTCCCCTTTCTTTTTTGTCTTTTTTTTCCCCCCCTTACCTCAGAAATCAATAATTACCCTAAAATGGTCTTGACTGACTGCCAGGTATCTGCAAAGTAAAATTTAGGTAATGAACTTTCCCATACACCTGGAGTCCACTGCTCCCCATGCTGTCCTGTCACAGTGCTTACTGATGGAGCTCAGCCTGGAGCTTCTCCTAACAGAGTAGATGAAGCAGCAGAGGGATGAGAATGTTCACCATGACAGACAACAAAACATCTACTGAGTGTCAGTAGATGTCTAAGTTAATAAGTAGCCCTGATCAGGTAGATAAATAGCCCATGAAGTCATGTACTTTTCTGGGCTTTTTGAAGAGTACGAAGAATATAAATTAAATGTAAGAGGTAACTGGTATATGTTTTTTTCACATCACTTGCCTTGAAGAAGAATTTGACTGTATCTAGAAACAGATTTCTACTGTTCTGTTCCGATGGTATGACTCTTTTTAAATTTTATTTATTTATCCTTAATTAGTGTGAAATACCACCTCTCCCAGCTTTCATGCATGTTATCTCCAGCACAGTCACATTTCTGGAAATTTGATGGAATTTGACCTGTCATCTTAGCTTGTTTGCTCAGCTTTGCCATAGTAGCCACTCATCACTAGGGCCTGCTTTATCTGTGTGTGTGCAGAGCACACTAGGGAATACACCAGAGCTCTCCTCTACATTTCACAGAGTATCACAGTCGATCTTCATGCCCAGAGCAGTTCTGGGATGCCTCTGTCCAGCTCCCCTGGAAGCACAGAGCACGGCAGAGAAGGGGTGATGTAGCAGAGGGTATGGCTCCACCTGCCCAAGCAGCAGCCTGCAGGGATGAGTTGGGTCTGTGGAGCAGTGGGGCAGTAAGAGGATGGGTGCCGTCTCTGGGTCATGTCTGAGCTCTTGGATCCACTCTGTGACTCCTTCCCTTCTTCTCATTGCACTGTACTGTTGCCTTTGCAAAAGCTTTAGATTGAACCTAAATTAATGATACGCAACAAAACAGAATGGAAATCTACATAATTTGTAATGCACAATGTTTCTGCATAGTGCTCTACAGTATTCAATCAAGAAAGGCAATGCACATAATCAATATCAGTGTAGTCAGCTGAAAAATG
The DNA here is from genome assembly GCF_003957555.1 of Calypte anna. NCBI lineage: Eukaryota > Metazoa > Chordata > Aves > Apodiformes > Trochilidae > Calypte > Calypte anna. The sequence goes on from NC_044244.1 coordinate 27,304,722, forward strand.
TCACTAAGCCTGACATTCTTTTGACTCTTGTCTCTGACACAATGTGTTGCTGAACAGGAATTTGCAGCAAAGGATTTTATGTCTTCCTAAATAATTGATATGCGTAGATTTGGGATACAGCTAATGCTTTTAGGTGAAGATAATGAATGTGTTTAAGTAATTGTTTCCTGACACTTGATTTATCAATTCTTAAAATTTTGAATTTCAATTATATTACTTCTCACAATGTAGGACTCTTTTATGAAAGCTAGTAGTACATTTTGTTGTCCTGAGTTACATGACTTAGTGACAGTCCTATTTAGGCTAGGAATTTTGTGCATCACCCAGTGAAATTTTAAGAAGCTTTTAACTATTAAACCATATGTATGTGCAGCATGCAAGGTAAATACTTTCACCACTTTTATTACTAGAAAAGTAAAATAAATAATCTTTTTGTAGACCTGTTTAGCATAATGGTCTGTTAATCATAAACAAGAAAGAAAAAATTCTAAGAATGCTATACTTGCTGAAGATAAAAGAGTAGTAGTGCTGTTATATGCTAAATTCTATTTTAAAATGTATCTTTGGAAAACACAGAAGGAAAACTGGGAAGGAATTAATTAGCAATAGTGTCCCTTTCAGTGATACATCCTTGACAATTCCAATATTGTTAACTGAGACAAGATTTAGCTCGTAGAATACTGGTACTGCCTGTTACTCTGTTTAATTCAGTCAATGACATTGACAGCTGATTTCTTCATGAACTGAATCAAAAATACACTATTACATACTGAGTTCCTTTAAAGCTGCACTACTGTTATGAATGTAAGTTATGCTTCAATGCTAGTCTCTGTCTGCATGTTGAACTGTAGAAAATCTCATATATATGAGAAATTAAACATGTTCTGTTTTCAGTGACTGTTTCCTCCCTATACCTGTTTTGTAACTTCAAGTTTAACCTAGGTATGTAGACATGATAGATTAAAAAAATCCAATCCAGTTATTTTGATATTTAGTACATTACATCTTTTCATTCAATCAGTAGCCTGAGCTTTTGTTACAATGCAGTGACTGTGCTCACCTTGTCTGGTATGAATAGCTTAAACTTAACCAGGTTGTATTGGAGCACTCACAACTGTAATACTAATTTCAGATAGTTACTTCAGGATAAAATGAAATTTTATTAATTCTGGGAGTCATCTATTGCATATGAAATGTATTTCACTCTCTTACATCATATTTTGTGATTGCATATAGTCTTGTAGCATATGTGCATCCCTTTTTAGTGTCTGTTTAGTGTTTGTTTAAACCTTTCTTAAAATAAAATAATTGTCATTTATATAGTTTCAGATTGTTTTATAGTATGTTTTTCTGTCTAAATGAACACTTCTGAATTGGATAGCTTTAATAAGGATCTGTACTCATTATAGTGTGGCTGTGTGAAATAAAACACATATGGGATCTGGAGCTGGAGCTGCTGCTTCAGCTAACAAACTAATGGAATTGTAATGGAACACTTGGTAACAAAATTAATGGGCTACATTCTTTTCTTTGTCACTAGATCTGTGTGGCTCCATTAGGTCTGATTTGTTCAGGGACTTGAGGAAAGACCTATGAAGACAGTAGTATTTAGCTATGCAGTTGAAAGGAATATATCTTTTTTTCTTTTTCTTTTTTCTTTTCTCTTTTTCCTTTTTTTTTTTTTTTTATTTTTTTATTCATGAGCTAGTTAGTATCTTGTTATACCAAACTTCAGTGAGCTGTTATAAAAAACATCTGTTGTGATATGGTTTTATTTACAAAACAACCTACTGATCCTTATCTTTGTGTTATACTTACATTCATACAATAAGAAGGTCAAAGATCTTTGTTTCTTCTGCCGTTGTTCATTATCCCAGATACTTCAACTAGAAGAAGTGGTTTCTTTGGGATTTCACTGTAACCCACATGATTTTATTGTTATTGAGCACTTTTCCTTCTGCTGCACTTGATAGTAGCATCAAAGTTCAACCATGTACAGAAAATGAAATATAATACAATCATGTTTACTTTCTATTAAAGTATGGATTTTTTGAAGAGACTAATTTACTGGGAGTGTTCTCTGTGAGACCATTTTACAGGGGCAATCTAATATCAAAAGCCAGTGCAACACCTGTCTTAAAGACAAGCAATCTAATTTGACACAGTTAGCTATCCCACACTATATATTTTTGTTAGGTTTTTAAGCTGAAGCAGTGAATAGTTGCCTAAGTGTTTCTATCCTGAGGTTTTCTTTGAGATTTTGGAAACCGAAAAATTTTGGATTTTTTTTACTGTCCTTACTAAACCTGGTTCCTTTAGGCACACTTTTCAATTTTTTCAACACTTTTCAACCTCCACTCAAATTTGGCCTTCCCAGTCTTCCAGCCCTTCACTCTTTCAGTATAGTCAAACTACAGCTAGATGGCTAATAGGGTAGAGGTAGCAGGACTGTGAACTACTATATCTGGAAAAATCAATCAAAGTTATGTGTCTGCTCACATGGTACCATCTATAAATCACCCAGGATTTCTCCATGTTAGACAATTTCTCACTTAATATGTATTGACACCTTTCAAAACCTCTGTGGGGAGCAGCAAGTAAAGTATGATCTGAATAGACTTCTACTGCTACAGAACTGATCCCTGCTATACCCACTGGTTTTGTGTTATGGAACAAAATCTGAGAAGGAAATTTTTGTACAATTGATGTTCCACAGTTCTGAGAATACGAAAGGCTGTATATAAAGTTTCTTTATTACCCTGCATATGAAGAAACAAACAAAAAAAAGTAATTTGAATGTATTACTTCAGAGAATAGAAAGCATAATTTGTAACACTGTGGTTGTTCATATTATTGTTTCTCTTTTTTTATTTGAGAGACTTTTAAAGCTTTGTCTTTTTGTCAATGTTTATCATTGGCCATGGCACCTGGAAGGACTTTGCAGTACTTATAGAATATAACTTAAGAGACTAAAGCAAAAGTGACTCTTCAAAACCAGAAGCTGATACATGCCATTAAAATTGTGATTATCTGGCTGTTGGTGAAATTTCTCAAGTACATTGGTTATAATCTGTGGAATTTATAATTTAGTTCTGGTTTTAGTTTGCTAGGGAGCTATTATTCTCTTTCACTGGCATTTTAGAGGATTTGCTCAATTTAAAAATTTATCTCCTGGCTTAAACATTATGAAACAAATCATTTTCAGATAGTATTTTTTTGTATTTGTTCAGAAGTGTATCTGTATTCAAGCACTTATTCAAGTCCATCTTCAGAGGACTGTTGTGTTGATCCAGTGGTAGGGATTACTGCTGTGCTTTATTATTATGTTCCTATTACTTTTGCTTGTTTTTATTTTCTGTAACTGATCTAGTTATTTCCAGATTTTTTACAGGACTTTATGTAACAAAACGGTAAATGTTCCTTGTCTTTTTCAAGTTTTTATTGAAATAGCTGTTAAATTTTTCACTCAAATCAAAATACCTTGTAAGAAAATAAAAGAAACCAGTCTATTTAATTTTCTTTTCTCTAATTTTGAATGTTGGAGTTCTTTTGAAGCAGAAGTGAAACCAAAATGCATTTAAGATTCATCAAAATCACCACTATCATTTAGGAAAAATAAGAAAAGAAATGCTGAGTGAGGAAAAATGAGATTATTTTTCTGTATTTTGCATCATTTAATGAGAGTTTATCTAGCCTCAATTAGAAAACCAGTGGTAATTTAATATTAGTCAAAACTTCTTTATGAGTAATCTTGCCTGCTACAGAAAAGACACAGAATTCATGGTATGTTGCCTCAAAATCACAACTCCTTTCTGTATTTCACTTAGACTGCTGGTATGGTTACTCCAGTTACAATGATATTGCTATTCTCAGTCCAGTTTATCAAATTAATGCACATCATCTTAGTAAAAGTGCACGTCACATATCTGTTATTTTCTCAGTGTTTATGCTGCCCCTTTAGGTTCCGATTAATTAATTTTTACTTCATATGTAAAAACTTTGATTATACTACAAGATTATTCATATATAAACAAATAAAAGCAACATACACAAGACTGCAACAGTCTAGGCAATTGTTACTAACCACTTGAAAAACTGTTGCAGCTAAACAAGCTAATTCCAAATTCCATTTAGGGAAGGGAAATCTGGGCAAAGCCTGAAAAGTTAATCTTGAGGGCTTGCAGTGTTGGTACAAGGTCTACAGCTTGCTACTAGCAATGGCAATACTGGTATACAGGGCTACAATAAAAACCAAACATTCTTCCTTGTATTTTTGTCTTATTACTTCTGATTAGCAGATGGACTGGGTAGGAAGGAAGTCTAGTTTTAGGAAAGATTAGTGAGGACTGGGGTCTTCAATTCTGGGTTGCTGTTTCTAAGGTTATATTCATTGGAACTGTATTTTCCTTTTTTAATGCTCTGCCAGGGGAGGTTTAGGTTGGATTTAGGAAGAAATTCTTTGCAGAGAGAGTGATCAAGTGTTGGAGTGGGCTGCCCAGGGAGGTGGTGGATTCTCCATCCCTGGAGGTTTTTGAGAAGAGACTGATGTGGCACTCAGTGCCATGCTCTGGTAACCACAGCAGTAGTGGGTCAAGGGTTGGACTTGATGATCACAGAGGTCCTTTCCAACCTGGCTGATTCTGTGATTCTGTGAAAAAAGAAGCAAAGAGAAATATGTAGGTGATGCACATAATTTAAACTCACAACTAGGACCAGTAATAGTACTTGAATTTCACAGGTCTTGTAGACTTTGCAAATCCTGAGAAAATTGATAATATCCTTTTTTGGGTCACATCCTCATCTGAACCTTTGTTTTTCTTGAAATCTGAATTGAGGACCTGGATTTCCATAGAAATTTTGGTGTGTGCCACTGCATGATACATACTGAATTCTTGCAGTATGAATGCTGCTATTAGAACTGATTTTTAGAAAAGGCACCATGGAATGAGACACTGAAGATGTTGAACAGAAAACAGACAAAAACAAGTGGAGAGTACAGTCTGTAAATCAATGAATATTTTAAAATTATATAGTTCTGAACCAGAAGAAACAATAGTAATATAACTGTCTAGACTAATGAAGGTGCATTTATTCCAACCTGGTAGAACAAAATGAGCAAGATAGTTGTAAATACCACTGCAGATAGCACTATCAAGCTTCGGCTTACCTCTCACTAATGTAGTGCCAAAACTAATCAGTCTCCACACAACTAACATACTAAAACCAAGCAGACTCTGAGGAAATATGCTTTTATTGCAGTAACAGTATCAAAACAGTATTATTCATTCAAAACTTATTTTGCAGATAAAATTGTTGAGCTAAAAAAATGACTTTTCAGTTGTTTTATTAAATATCCAAAGTTTTATTGAAAAACAAAAAAACAAACCAAACAAAAACAAACAAAACCCCCTCATTAATGCCTAAACAGCTCAAGTTAGAGAGAAGGATATAGATTCAATTCAACATAGTGTATACTCTTGCCAGGGCAAGAATAAGAAATAGATCATAATGATCAGAATCATAGAAACATATAATGGTTTGGGTTGGAAGGGACTTCTAAAATTCATCTAGTCACAGCCCCCTACAGTAAACAGAGATGTCCTCAATTAGATCAGATTGCTCAGAGCCTTCTTCAGCCTCACCTTGAATATCTCCAGGGATGGGCAACCTGCTTCATTGTACCACTACTATAATGTAAAAATAAAAATAAATTATTTAAATTGCTGGCATCTTTTACCGTGTAATATTTTCCTCAAATAATTTCTTCCTGTAGTTATTTTTCTTATAGTTAAGACAGTATTTCAAATGGCTGAAGTAACTAATATCTGTAAGGGAATTGATAAATCTCTTTTTTAATACATTATTTTGGTATTTCACTGTTACAACAGAAAATGCAGCTTCTCAGTTCACCCTTCATCCATATCTAACCTTGATGAGGATAAACCCATTAACAAGGACAGGTTATTATATGTGAGCAATTCTGTTCTTCCTCAGTGAAATTCATGGCTTCTGTGGTAACTACAGAATAATAATAGGCAACAGACAAAAGTTATTAAGGTTGTTTGCAGAAGTCAGACATCAAGGTGGTTTTAAATTGAGCCTTGAAGTTATTATAAAAGAAGTCCTATAGCATCAATGTCATTTGTTGTTTGGTAAAGACTTCTACAGCCCAACAATACCCATTTTTCCTTTTTAAGACTAGCCATGTTCTCCTGTAAATCAGGTTTATAGGAAGGATATTTCTTTATTAGTTTCAAGTCAGGTGATGATCAGTAGAAGTAATCCTCTGGGTAAAATTATTCCAAGTCTCAGCTTCAAACAAGTTTTATTCATTTATTATATTCTCAGTCTGTGCAGACCTCCTACTGGCATCAGTAACAAGCAATGCACTAAGGAAAACACAGAGCATTGAAAATGAGATGTTATTTGTGTTTGAAAAGAGTATTTTAACATTTTTCTCTGTACTAATGCTGTCACATTTTATATGCAGTGGTGGGGGTTGCTGTGGTTTTATATTTTGGCACCAGCTGTAATGTGAATGCCATCATGCTGTATACACAGGAAACAAATCCCAGTGGTAGTATTACATTTGCAGACCACTTTATGAGATTCATTGAGTTAAAGGATATTGTGTATTTCATAAATAACCAACAAACTACACAGAAGTCTTAAAAAATAATCCTATCACTAGGAGTTACCACTTAGCAGCCTGTCCTTCACTTACATGTAAGAAAAAAACCTGCAATGGATTTGGAAAAAAAGTGATTCCTGAAAGGGATCAAGCAAGTGAAATATAATGCTAGGCTTCAGTTTAAGTGATCTACTTTAGGTTCTTTTAGATATTTTGCATTATTAAGTAACCGAATTGCACTCAAGTAATTTAGCACCTGCTTCATCAAGATACAGAATATGGAATTAGATCTAGACCTCTTCAGCTTCACTGATTTGATTACGTGGCAGAGAGAGACTGGTGAATATACATTAATCCTATGAAATTAAATCAAGGAAATTATCTGAAGATATTCCTAGGGGCCTATTTGGTGTCTCTTTGCATAAAACACTGTATTACCTGCTTACTGAAATAACTTTTTTTTTTTTTTTTTTTTTTTTCTGTGATAAGAAATTGAAAGGAGCTGAAGAACTGAATTGACATAAAAATCTAAGCAGAAAAGTATGGGTTCCAATCAGAAACACATTTAATTTCTGTCTCTGAAAAGAGCCAATGCCAGATCATTAGAGCATAAAACCAAAATAATTATATAATTTTTCCTTCAATGTTTCATAATGTGGAGTTTAGAGACTACGCTGTTGCTTTGTTTATGTTCAATTATGTTTGATGGACTTTGCTTCTAATGGTATTTTCTGAACCACTTCTTTTCTTCTTTTCTGGTGTAATCAGTATGCAGTGTAATATATGCAAGTATGATGTAATCATGCACTCTCTGAAGAAATATTTAAGACAATGTCATCTGATGTTTCCTCATTGCTATAAGAAATTATGACCTTAGAAGCAAACAAAGCTTATGTTCTTTATTCCCACCATTCATAATTTTATAAACTTCTAACCTTGTTGTCTATTTACTGTTTATAGTCTTAATTACTTCATTTTTTCACATAGACATTCCAATATTTATAACCATGCTTTGTCCTGGCTGGAACTTTACTATTGGCACTGGATGTTTGATATTTGGTTTGAAGCTTATTGTTTAAAATTGTCTCACAAAGAAGTCTAAACAAATAATTTAAGATGCAGAAATCTATCCTGTAGGCTTTTTAAAATAAGTGAGATTACTAAATACCAAATTACTTAGTTTCTGTTTTAAGTATTGATGTTGAAGGCCTGCCTTCTTAACTCAATCTGAAAATATGACCTTTCTATTCTCAATTATTCTTAGTCAAGACATTTTATACTATATTTGAAAAGGCATTTATTTGCAGTATTCTTAAGTTTTCTAAGCAATTCTGTTTTCTAAATGATGCCACCTATAAGTGTAAAAAATGTTAATTTTATATTGATTTACTGAATTAACATGTTATTGACATAAAATTATTAAGTAAAGCAATTATAAATAATAAGATGATAAAAAGTATTTGCAAAACATATGATCAACATGTAACTAGTCCTAAAACTTAAATATTTAATCTGTAGGTGTGTTTCAAATAATTCTATCAGTTACTCATTTTTCCCTGGGGAAATATTTGTGAATCAGAGTAATTTTCACTTTGAGCCAAAGTGAGGCTTTGAAGGATAGTGATAAATAGAAAGTATAGTATGTTTAGAAAAGCCCCTGTCCTTGTATGATTACTGTATGTATCTCAAATATGAGACAAAAAACCCCTGAAACCAGAACAATCAACAAAGCTTTTGGTGGATTATAAAAACCTTACATGTTTTGACCAGTTGTTTTCCTTTAAGCTGAAAAAATATTCTTAGTTCATGTTTGCTAAAGCCAGTGCATTTCAGTGAGCTGTTTTAAGTTCTTTGAAATGTTTTATCAAAAATGTAACTTGTCACTGAAGCAGTTTTTCCTTTCCTTTCATTACATGCATGAGGGGCTGCTTTTGCATGCAGAGTTCCCTGCTTTGTATTCTCCCATTTCTCTAACAAATTATCATATGCTTTCTATTTTCCACAATGTATTTGATCTGCAATGTCTAATAATCTCCCTGGTTTGTATTTTGATTGTAGGTTTCACTTGGACTTCTACATGCTCGAGCTACTCATATCCTCTGGCCTCCTCAACGCTGGCAGAAGTTACAGCCAGAGCTACCCGTGGAGCGCAAACCACTCCAGAGAGAACAGGATTAATCTCAATATTGAGAAGGAAAACCACTAAAGTGAAGTTTAACCTGGATGAGTTGCAGTGGTTATATCATCATCCATAAGAGCTTTGTCAAGTGTGCATTAGCGTCAGGTACTATATCAGCAAATGCATGTGACACGTTCATGTTAAAACATCAACTCAAGTGTAAGAGATTTTTTGTTTTGTTTGTTGTTTGGTGCTTTTTAAAAATCTCAAACAATGATGTATATTGAGTTATGCTGGGTTCAAATAATCGGTTCTAGAAGATTTGAATGGTCACTTTCTCTGGAAACAGGAAAATGCTTGACTTGTTATGTCTGTACCTGTGCTTCTCTGGATAAGAAATTATTACAGCCTTCAATAAAATGTTTTCATCTTTTATATTCAACTTGTTTCTTCAGTAACTGAACAGATACACTATTATTTTTATGGATTGCATATGAAAAGAAAACTATCACATAATATGCTTTGGATTGTCCTACAATTTCTAATACTGAAGAATTGGTAGCTCTGTAGCTGAAAAGTCAGTCATATGTGCCATAATTTTTTTTCAAAATACTAATGAGACTTCTTTTTAATGTAGCTTGTGTTTATTATTAAATTTAGTACATATTTTAAATTTCTCTTCCAGGAGTGTTTGATGTAAACATTCTTTGTATATCTTGCTGAAGTGGATATTTATAAAAAACATACAATTAATACTATAAATTTATAATTATATATTATAAAAACACTCTGTGAATATGCTGTAACGTTTCTGCACAACTTATAAGTGAAAAGAACTTGAAAAATTACACATTTTCAGCTGCAGGTTAATATGAGCTAGCTTATTTTCATATTTATTGAATTTTCTTCAGATTGGATAGTACTTTAGAAATTTAACAAATCACACAAAAGATCTTTAAACATTTCAGCTAAAATTGTGCAATTATCAGAACTTCAGAGAAGATGAAATTAAGTCTCTAGGTCTTTGAAGAAACACATCTGTGTATCAGTTAGATGATAGGTTCAGTCACCATGAAAACCCTCTCTTACTGTCTAATCTTAAAGCCTTCAGCTCTGTAGGTTTTCTGAACACTTTACTGTCTGTGCCATGAATTTTCTTTGTTCCAAAAAGCTGAATTTAGGTCTCTGAATTTAGTTTAAATTAATGCAGTGTTTTTGTCTGTTAATTAGAGTAAATTCACAATCCTGTTGATTGGCATAGGCTGATTGAAAACAGTCATTTGCAAGGTTTTTTTATTATTATTTTCCAAATTAACTCAGAAAACTGAAATGAGTTCAAGAAATTTACCACAGTTGTAATTAATTTTGGTGACAGAGGGGCAAACGCACATCCATGAAAAGTGAAAAAAAGAGACAGAGAAAGAGAAGCAGAACAAGACCAGATTAGACCAACATTATTTCTGTCAGTTGTTCAGACCTTCATTTCCCTTTCCACTACTTCAGTCCCTCTCTCTTCCTCCTCTTGGGTATTATCTGGGCAGAAGTCCTTACACACAGTGACAAGCTGGAAAGTTTGGTTGGCTGTTCTGATTGACAGGTACCTACTCAGCAAATTCAGTGCCAGCAAGTTATCAACAACAAAGGCATTTGTTCATCAGTTATTATCTTAATTATATTTCTTTGTTCAGGGCTCACCTCTAGGGACAGCCTCACTCACCAGCTGGTCTGACTTGGTGCTGGCTGCTCTCATTCACTGACAGAACATCCTCTTTGCATCTCATATTGTCACCAGAAGCATATGGGCTTCCCAGCCTTTGCTCACCCCAGCCCATAGTGCCCCAGACAGGAAAATCACTAGAAATTTGGTTTAATGAGAAGATGAGACAGACTGAACAGATCAGGCTCAGGTATTGACAGACCAGCATGTTTATGTGCAAGTCACTTCTTTCATATTCTTCTCTCTTTTCCCAGACTTTTGCATACTTTTTCCAAACCCCTTTGTTTCCCCCACTCTAGTCCCCTAAACATCCCAAGGCAAGTCTTTGTACAGTACTCAAGCATTCTTCCCAGAACCCCACCACAAACTCTCTACCCCTGTGCAGTTTTACCACGCTGTGGGACAGCCCAAGGAGCTTTCCCACTGACTCTCAGTGTCTGCTGTCCCCTGTGGGGCTGGTGCAGGAGCTCATGCCTCTGACTGGGATATTGAATTCTGCCCAACCACCATCATGCTTCTGTTCTCCTTCATGGCTGTGAGGATAAGACTTTTACACTCTCCTGACTACTCTGTGATCCCCAGAGGAGCTATGCCATGGTATTTGGCTTTCCCCAGCTGCCATTGCTCCTCTGAGCTCCTCTGTCTGTGAGGAGACCACCTCTTTATCACGTAATCTTATACAACCTATCAAAGTTTAAATGTCCCAAGTATTCAACTGTGACATGCCTAGAGGAATATGTACTAATATATATATTTGCATACATATCTTTATAAATATTTATGAATTTATTCGGATATGTAGGATTAACATGATGGAATAGAGAACAGACTAAGCACAGGAAACAATATTTCTCCTCCATTCATCTACAGTATGAATTTAAGCACCAGGTTCAGAAAAGAAAAATAAGGGACAACTAGAGAAACAACAAAAATGAAAAGAAACCAGAAAAATATGACCTATGAGAATTGTTAGATGAACTTGGGTCTATCATTTAGTATGGAGAGCTTGAGAGCCTGAGCTACAATCTTCAATAACATGAAAGGTTCTGTAAAGTGGAAGAGAATAATTGGTTCTCCAAGATTATTGTGAATCAACATACTTACAATGAAAAAGAGGACTTCAGACATGGAGAAAAAAAATTGAATTAAAAAAACAAAACAAACAAAAAACACCAATAGGCTATGTTTAATTGGAAAGTTTTATGTTTTTTTATCAGAGCTGTTTGTACTTAGTGGCAGGAGAATGGATTTTGAGATGCATGTCAGCTATTTTATACATTCTCTGATTAGATTTTCTTTGACTGGTAAACTTGGTGGTTCCTTTGATGCTGGGCAGGCATGCAGTTACATCAATATCTACTTCCTTTAGACTTACAGGATGCAATATATGCAGCCTAACAGAATTACAATACCCCCATGTACCACTTCCTTATAATAAGCATCTAAAGAATCTGATTCCTGTAAGGGAGCTGTTTTGCTACATAATGGCATCAGATTAATGTGCATGACATTTCACATCATTGCATAGCTTAGTGAATGGAAATAGCTGATTGAAATCATAAGCACTAGAGTAAGATGGCATAACAGGTCATTCAGTATCCAGAGCATGAAGAGCAAACCAATATTGCCAAAACAAAAAGACCAAGCAGCAACAATAACATACAACCATAATTTAAAGGTTTTTCTATTTTATTGGTATATTAATATACTTGATTTTCAGCCTTCAGATATGAAATATGAGAAACCTGATCTGGCAGTAATTAAATCTGTGGCAAAATTCTCACACACTCAGGCCGTCATGGCTGGCTTTCTATGCAGGCATCTTCAACCATAGACCTTCTGGTGTTTTGGTGCTGGGTCATATCTGAAATGCAATAAGAAGTTGGTTTAATAGGAGTCAAATAAGGATGTGAACAAATGAGAAGCTGGACATTAAAAAATGAAAAGATGGTGGGATATTTTAAAACTTTATTTATTAATTTATTTTTAATTTTTTTTAATGCATGAGGAGTCACATAAATACCTTTTCTATGGCCCAAGACATAAATTGTCTTGAGTGGATGCCAGACTGCACTTAGAGATCAAGGAGAGGTGTTGCAAGCTGATCAGGAATTGGTACTCTTAGAAGACATGAGCAGCTACATCTGACAGAGTGACAGAGCAAAGCTATGTACCTCAGCAATGTCCAAGCATTGCAGCCTCATACAGAAACCCAAAATGCCAACTGAAAAAGTGAAAAGCTGGTACAAGGAATGAATGATCACCTAATGCATATGAGGATCCTTGAATTCAAGTTTTCCTCTGAAAGAAACACCGTAGCAGCAGTTGTGTTGAGTTTTTTCCATCTAGCCATCCTTTAAGATAATATATCTAAATAATATAATATGAAGATTATCACTCTGTCATGGCATGAACAAAGCACTATGTGTTCAAGTCTGAAGGCATTACAAAATGGATAACTTGTGCTTTAGTGAACAGTTTACACTGCTTGGCTCCTCAGGTATTAAGACTAATGATATAATGTACTTACCAGATGTCAGAAACTGCATCTGAGACATACAAAATCAAAGTAATATAATAAAGGCAAAGGATAAGAAACATCAGCTCTTGTTATGCAGAATTTTGGTTCTCACAAATCTTTTTTATTCCTTTAAATTTGTTTACCACACTAAAATCAGGAAGAATTCTGAGCAATTCCAGGATGAGGCCTGGTCTAGTAAAAAGTGTCCCTGCCCATGCAGGAGCATTGGAACTGGGTGATCTTTAAGGTCCCTTCCAACCCGAACCATTCTATGACTCTCTGATTCTATACTACAAGTATAATAGCTCTCAGACTCTCAGAGGCATCATTCTATAGGCTTGTTGTCTGTTGTTGATTTGTGTAAATAACATGTACCATCAATTTCTAAGCATTTTATTGAAGCTGTGCTTTTGTGCATAAATAAGTTAAAGTTCTTGAAACAAACTAGAAGGCAAAGTCTTCAAGTAAACTACGTGGCGATATTTTAGAGGACAGACTGGGAACCCCAGAGATAGCAGAGCTGAAATTCTCATCTCCTCATCTGTATTCAGTAATTCCTTTGTCTGAAGTAAATGTTCAGATTATTAAATCCGGTACCACAGTTACAAAATCAATTTTATCTAGTGTTTTCCAATGTTTTTAATTTAAAAAAAAATACTGTGTAGCCTATTGTGAAAGTTTCAGTAATCTTTTATGCTGCTGAATGCTGTGGGTTTATTTGTTTATTAATTTGTGGAATAAAAGATGAGCCAGAAACTGGTTTGTGTAACTGCACCTCAAGAGACTGTTATAGAGAACACTACACAGAAAATATTGGCAATACTCAAATTATGTCACCATTCAGAGGCCTTCTTTATTGGAATTTATTAAGAGTGTTGGATGAGTGTTCAACTTTGGATTATTTCATTACTAAAAAGCTGAAAGTGCAGAACACTTGAAGAATGCAGCACCAGTATGTCGATATGAGGTTTTCCTGATTGTAGAGGGACAAAACCCTTTAATTTAAAAAATTGTTTAATTTATGACAACTTGTTGGAACTATATTAACCCACCACATCATGTACTCTCTTCCTCATCCCACTCACAAATGTCTCAGCATTTTATTTAACACCTAACCTTTTCTCATATTCTTGTATTAAATGTCAAAATTGAATTTTGCATCCTTTGGGAGCTAAAATGTGCCACTTATATTTTTTCTTATACATATTTAAATTAATAAATGAAACATATAAAAAGCACATTTTAGCACTCCCTATAGTTTTATCTTTTGATTATAAGGATTAATCACACAAATGGTTCTGAGTTTATTGTAGGATTGCGATGCCTCAGGATCTAAGATTAGACTGTAGTGCTTAACTTTTTAACCTGCTTTTGATGAGCCTATAATTAAAGAAATACATTTCCTTTATTCTCCTGCATTCTTCCCGTGTTATGATTGGGTCATTCTGAATCTGGCATGAGATATCTTAAGGGTTCAGATAAGTAGCCCATTTGTCCCATAACCTGTTCCTCACAGGGGTCAGAAAGTTATACTTCCTGTAATGAAGGGTTTGGAATAACCTGCCATAAAGGAAATTGCTTTTCAGTTAATGCATCCTGAGACATGAAAGTTTAAATCCCTTACTTATCTTATATCCTTTCTAATGTGACTGAATGATCTCATTATTTATACAAAGGTCTAATGCTAACTTCTACAACATCTGAAAAGTCTCAGATTGCAAATAGCAAATGGATGAACAAAATCTGAAATTTTTAGCCTTAACTTCTGTAAACTTTTTTTATCCCCTGTGTTAAGATTGGAGCAATTATTTCTTCGTTGGCTGCTTCTATTTGTGTGTTACTTGGCCCTTAGTAACTGAAAGATTTGGTAAATGGAAATGCTTTTCTTTCCACTCTCTTACTCTAGTGACAAAAAAATACTCTATATATCCTCATAAAACACTGTGTGAAGTACCTGTGAAGACTGATAGAAATGTCATTTATTATTATCATGATGTTTTACACTTCATGAGTGTTACTGTTAAAGGTTACAGAGAATCAGTTTTCAGATGGCTGTACGTGAGCAAACTTAGGGACTAGGGTCAATATACATGAAATCCTAAGGTTCAGAATGCTTGAGTCCTATCATAGATGCTTTATTCTATACCACCCAGATTCCCTGGAAAATTAACAGGAAGATTCCTGCTCTGGAGTGCCAGACTCAAAATAGGTGCAGACCAAGAAGGGCAGTACTTAATCATTTTGCTTAAGCCTATGTAGGCAAAATTGAAACTACACCTTCAATCTTCTGTGTAGTTATTTATGGCTATTTATGGCTACTTGATGTATAAGAGATACCAAGTTCTCCATAGAAATAAACTCAGATTCTCATAGTGTCCTGGTTTGGGCCAGGATAAAGGTGGTTTTCTGTTTCTGTACTTTTGCTTTTAGCTAAGTCTCTTGTAAGTAGTTGCACTTGCTGAAATTAACAGCAAGTTTCTCAGACAGTGTGTGTGCTTTCAGGACTGATAACACTTGATGTTTATAGTTACTGCTAGAGACTGGTATGCAGAGCCAAGGACACAGAGGCCCCACCTGAACCCTCCTTTAGGGAGGAACGGACAAGATAGATGCCAGAATTGACCAAACAGAGTATTCCATCCCATATACGTCACACTCAGTATAAATTTGAGGCATCACGTGGGCCGAGCCGGATCTTTTCCTGCTTCCCTTCCTTCACCCGGCATCCTGGAAGGATCCTGTCCATTCGTCTGCCTGTGGTCCTGATCCGTGCCAGCCCATATCTGTGTGTTCCTGCCTCCAGTTCCCGACTGCTGCCGACTCCAGGATTCCAGCCTGGACTTTCCCAGGGCTGCCCTACAGCCTCGGTGGTGACGTGAGAATTATTGGGGGAAAGGGGGGAGGAATGTGGTTTCCATTTTCCTGTATATTTGTATATATTTAGTAATTTTACCTATTTACCATTACTGTTTCATTAAAGTTGTGTAGTTTAGTTTCCAACCCATAAATCTCTCTCCCTTATTCTCTCTCCTTTCTCTATCAAGGAGAGACAGATTAATAGAGAGTGTCTGTTATTTGGTTTAATTGCCGGGCCAGTGTTAAACCGTGACACATAGCAAACCTCAACCATTTACCTGAGGCTGTACTCATACGCAGGGCCCTGCTTGCTTTAGAAGAAAGGTCCCTTTCAGAACATGCTGCAGGACCTATTCACTCTCAAAAGGTGCCAGTCTTGTTTCAGTATCTCTAAAAGAGCCTTTGGTTGTGTCAGTTAAGTTTTATGAATCTCAGGCTTGACTTTTTAATATAATTTAGTTCTCTGCACATCAGTTTGCCATCAGAAAAACTTACATAAGTCAAAATCAAAGCTGATTTTTCTCCTAGTTCTGCTTGAATTTTATTACACAGATTAATGTTGACCTTCGCTTTGATGTCACAAAATTATGAAGTTGCAGGTTTCCTGTGTTCCTTTCTTGATAAATTGTTCACAGTTGGAGACTACTCAGGATGACACTGACTTTTATATTTTAAAAAGATTTTCGACCAAATCTAATGGTTATTTTTTTCACAGCATTGTTGAAAAGAAGATTTAGATATTTTAATTTACGTTTATCAGTCAAGGTATACAGGATTCTCACATTATTCACAAGGAGACTATCTACATAACATCACTCTATATGTGAGTTTAAAAGTTCATAGTCAAGGCAACCTGTGCTTTGTGTTAACTCAGTTGTGGATTGTTGTTAGCTTATGAAGCTTATTATCTATTAATGAAGAGATCCCATTCATGATGCCTACTCTTGAAATTAGTAGGAGTTTTATGTGAGCAAATGGAACAATATGTACTTTTCTCATTTCTCAAATGTTCACTGAAAGAAATTCAAAAGATTTGTTCTAGGTCTTAGCAACTAAATTGAAAATTAATTATGTAAGTATGCGAAGTCTTTTTTAATCCATGCTAAACTCAGTAGTACCTAGAAAGCTTAACAAAAATTAAGAATTCCTGCTGTCTCTCTACAGCTGGTTTAAATGTGTTTGGATTGCCTTATGACAGAATTCCAAATCTGACATCGAGTCCTCAATAACTGGGTGCCAAGCATGAAAATCACTGCAAGTGTGTGATACTAAATTTTCTCTCATTTGGTCTTTTTCTAATGGGATAAAAAATTGAAAATTATTTCCTCTACCTTTTTTTCTATTAATAAGCTGTATTTTAAACCCTTCTCAGAGGCAGGAAGATGAAAGCTTTTAAAAAACACTGAAAACTTCTGATGGCATTTTCCAAAAATACTTAAATACACAAGTAAATGCATTACCTTGATTGAGAGGTAATGGAATTTTTTAACCTAAATCATCTTGGGATAAATCCAAAGAGCTATTTTGGCATCTAGCAGTCAGCACAAGTTCTTTATCCTATCACTTAGCCACAGTGAGTCTAATGTCTGCTGCATATTTATTTTTCCTTCTCTCTCAAACACACACAGATGATACTTAATATTGTAAATATCTAAGGCATGAAAAGCTACATTCTCAAAAGTTTTCAGGTGCTACACTAACTCCTTAGTGAATGAACATATTCATTCTGACTACCCAGGCCCCCTATACAACTAGTTGGAGAAGAATTGGCAATGGAAGAATGAGATTTCCAAAGTGCACTGAACAAGGAAATGTCCAAATAGTCAAAAGGCAGGAAAGTTAGTCTCTAAGATTGCATCAGTCCAAGTAAAATTAAAATGTCTAGGACAGTCTCAGGCATAACTTTGTCTCAGAAAAATCAGTACTTACTTAGTTAGCGGTACTGTCTTAAAAGTAGTGTCACTGGAATGACTTGAGGATGCCCTCCTCTGGTAACTCTAGTTTTAAATCTTCTTAATTGGAAAGACTATGGCCAAAGATGTTCTGCATTTTCTCTGAGAAATGAACATCATCAGCCTTCAGATGACAAAGTTTCTCAGAGCTAGTCCCATGGTCCAAGAAGCTGAAGCCCTGGCTGTGGCACCAATCCTGTAAGTATTTATTGATTTTACCAATTTGATTGGCCCTTTCAAGCCCCACCACTTTGATTAGGAGGACTGAGTAAAAGACTATCTGCACTCCTGACTCCTTCATCATTGCTCCCTGGACTCTCTAATCCTTCTCGGTGGTCTTCAGATTGTTGCTCTCTGTATCACTGGTGCCTATGGGAAACAGCAGCAGCAGATAAAAGCCTGTGGAACATATAACTTTGGGTGGTCTTTCAGTGACATCCTCTCAGAAGAGAGTCTTCTGGTACTATCACCTGTCTCTGCTTCTTGTTAGCAATAATGTGAGCTGACTGGGCTGCCTTACTGGACTCCATCAACTAACTCATGCAATAGTTTTTTTCCCTTCAGTCTGTAGAATTGAGAAGTGGTTCTGCAGGAGCACCTTAGGCTTTGAGGGAGGTCTCTTCTTCCTACTGGTTTTTACCTTTGAAAACTTCCATACTTTCTCTCCATTTTTAGCTTCCCTCCTTTCTGTATGTTATAGTGTAGGACTTACTGGATGTTTGCTCACAGGGCCTTGGTTCACTTCAGTCTCAACATGGAACCAGTTCTCTCTCCTTTTCTGCCTCCCTGATATTACAGTCTTTTCACAGTTACCTGCAGCTCATCCACCTGTTGCAGGGGGTCCTCTGTTGGGAGAGTTTTTGGAAGAAAAAGGACCTGTGAGCAATCCTGACTATTCAGCTTTAGCCAGAGTGAGCTAAGGGCCTTGAGGCCCAGCTGCAAGGTTATTAAAAGGTCAGCTATGGGCAAAAGATAAGGGAGTTGGCAGCAGAAAAGAAGAATAACAGGATGGGAAAGCATCACATAGACAGCAAATAAACAGTTGTATTTAACCAGTTAGATAGTGCCCTGTGGCATACGAAGAATGTGTTGTACCAATCAGCAAGATTCTTATATTATGTTATGAGCCTGACTGTATAAAAGGGCTACTGCTGCTCTCAATAAATGGCAATACTTGGATTATATGAATCTGTGTGTTGTCCACTGCACTCTTCCTGACAGTCCTCCACCTGGAAACATCTTTTGCAGGCAGGTTTGCCACATATCCCTGCTCCCTGCAAGAAGTTTAAGCACTCCCCCCAGCCTGAGGTCTGTATGGCAACCTCTCCCTTCAACTGTTCTATCTGGGTAGAGGCATCAGTCACCACTGAAGTGGATGGTGCAGAACCCTCAGCCAGATCTGCAGTCTCAGCTCTCTGCCAAGTGCTCACTGTTCTGCCTTGTGGGTCAGGTAGAATGAGCTCCCTTGACCCGTGCAGATTATTGACCTGTGCAGATGATAATCAGATGATAACCAACTTCTTTCCTCCTCAGTACTAAGTGGGGGAGAGCTTGCTGTGGTTGTTGGGGGCATCTCCCTGAAGCGTATACAATATGAAATGTCAGTGACTCAGAACTTCTAATTTTTTATAGAACGCTTTTTAAAACTTATCATGTGCTGCCTACTTGATGTCTGAAACATAAACAATCCTTTCAGAATGGAAATGTAAAAATATATGTAATTTAAATTAGCATATAGATTCAAACTCTTTAATTATAGACTACAAAGTTTAAAATTATAGATAATTAATTAAGAAAGCACATGTTCAGCACTGATGTTGCTCCGGGTCTTTAAGCATGAGCCAATTGAGGAAACTGAAGTAACTGAACTGATAAGCACTGTTTATTCACAATAATCTTCCCTTAAGCCTACAAATGGTTTCAAATACACGTTTTACTTATTTCTATCTGCATGAATGAAAGGTGTCTATATGAATAAAAATAATTAGTTACCAAAGGCAAATCTACACTGTTACGTTGCAATCAAAACTGATGGGCCTCATAGAACATTTAGTATATTACAAGTGCTAATGCTTTAGCAGGAATAGGGTAATTCCCTTAGTTAATGCAGATTCTTAGTATTTTGTTTAGAGAACAAAAACCTGTAATGATGTTTATGGCTTTTGACCTACTTTCAGTAGTTAGTTTTAGAACAACTAAACTTCAGTGTTACAGAATTGTTAGTAATTCTGCAATGCATGTTATTTAATAGGCACAAAATATAAACCAGGTAAGAATTCATGAAAACCTCTAAGTTTCATTCATAAACTTCTATGTCTGTGACCTCTAGGCGGATAGAAATTTCAAATATGTAGCTCATGTTTAATATTATCAGAGAGTAATGTGTTTTTTTTCTGCCATGCAGAAAAAAAATAGATAAATAATCTAAATATTGCCTTACTTGCTGAACATGATGACTTCTTTGTCCCTATTTTAAAACTTCTCATAGCAGGATAACTGCAATATTGGAAGTATGGGCTGATGAATCAAAGATTAATTTAGGTTGGAAAAGACCTGTAAAAACATGAAGTCAAAATGTTAATCTAACACTGCCAAGTCCACCACTAAACCATGTCCCTAAGCACCGCATCTGCACATCTTTCCAGGGTGGTGACTGCACCACTTCCCTGGACAGCTTGTTCCAGCACCTAAGAAGCCTTTCAATGAAGAAATTTTTCCTAATATTCAATTGAAAACACCCCTGGAACAAATTGAAGCTCTTTCCTCTTGCCCTATTGCCTGTTACTTGTGAGAAGAAACCAACCTCCACGTCACTACAACAACTTTTCAGATAGCTGTAGAGAGCCATAAGGTCTCTATAACTGAGGTCTCCCTTCAGACTCTTTTTTCTCCAGGCTAAAAAAAAAAAAACAGTTCTCTCAGCTATTCCTCATACGACTTTTGCTCCTGACTCTTCACCAGCTTGGTTGTCCTTCTCTGGACTCTCTCCAGCACCTCAATGTCCTTCTGGTGGAGGGCCCAAAACTGGATACAGTACTTGAGGTGCAGTGTCGCCAGTGCCAAGTACAGGGTGACAATCACTTGCCTAGTTCTGCTGGCCACACAATTTCTGATACAAACCAGGATTCTGTTGGCCTTCACAGACACCTGGGAACACTGCTGGCTCATAGGGTGTTGACAAATACTCCCAGGTCCTTTTTAGGCTGGCAGCTTTCCAGCCATTCTTCCTTGTAGCACTACATGGAATTGTTACCCAAGTGCAGGACCCAGCAGTTGGTCTTGTTGAATATCATGGCCTTGTCCCATCTATCCAGCCTTTCCATATTCCTCTACAGAGCCTTCCTATACTCAGGCAGATCAACATTCTTGCCCAACTTGGTGTTGCCTGCAAACTTACTGAGGTTGCACCGAGTCCAATGGAAATACCTTGAAAATATAAAACTTTTTAAATACCCTGAAATCTTAAGTTGCTTACAAAAACCATATATAAATAAATAAAAATCTTCACTGCTTCTGCTTGAAGCATGTTCATTGCCTATGGATGCTTCCTGGCTGCCAACAGCACCCAAGGCCCCATGAACCTATCTCCATCCACCAGCACTCCCAGCAATGTAAGGGCAACATATGATGCACCTAGAGACTTGTTATACACAGAAAAGTAGCAGGACGAATCTTTCTTCAGGGATCGTTGCCTCAAGGTCTTACTCAGTGTCATGATATAGACTCGTGAGCCATGCTCTAAGTCTATTGCCCACAAAGTGGAACTAGCAAGATTGGTCTGCCACTCAATGAACTACCAGCACACTCTCTTGACTAGCTCGAGAGTGAGGTAGTTGGTGGGTGTGAGCCTCACCTTTTATTGGCCCCCTGGTCTTGCACATGCTCAATAGGGGGCCTGCCCTAATTGGGCACAGGTGGATTTGATACCAGCTCACACCCACTTCTCGGTAATCAGAGGCATCTGATTGCTTTGTTCCACTACACAGAAAGTTTATTTTACTTGCTGGCAAAAATAATAACATGTCAGAAGCGGTATGGCTCACTTCCTGGAGCAGATGAAAGCTGTGTGTAGGAGGGAAGTTGTTTCACTGCTTCTTCTCTTGCCTTGCCTTACTGCTGTCTCGTCATTACCCATGCACAGCCACTCATTTTTTTCATTTCCATTTACAATATCTCATCTGTAGTGAGACACCCTCTCCATTGGACCCTCTTAGGCTGCTCCACAGGTAGCTGGCACCAAGTCACCTTTGCAAATCCCCCCCTATCCAAATCCTCATTAGTATTTCCAAAGTGATTACTGAAGGGGAAGGAGATAGATAAGGTCTTCATATGGCACAGGGTCTGGTAGAAATAAGACTTGGAGAGCAAAGTGGTCAGTGGTCTGCTCCACTGAAATGTCTCAACCATGCCTACTAAGTGAAACAGGCCTAGCATATGAGGGGCTGCATTAGTGGGCTTGGGAAGTCTCATCAGCATCAAACTTCCCCTGTTGGCTGCATCAGTGCTTGGATTCAGGACTGATGATTTTCTCTCTCTCTCTTTCTTCTGCCCACTTTCCTGTTCTGTCTCTGAATTGAATGGGACACCTCGAGCCTCTTGCTGACAACGGGCAACTGACTGACTGATGCTAATGATGGCTTTCCTCCTGGGAAGGAAAGATGGAAAAGTGAGATTTCCATCTCCTTGGGCCAACAAAGGAGCAGTGAATCATTTGCTTGGAATAGCAGGAATTTGGGGGTATATAAGCAGCACTGATGTTCCTATTTTATTGTCATCGTTGTCATCCTTCTCCAACCTATCATCCTGAATCAGTCCCTGTCCAGAACTGGAATGCCATCTAGAAAAAGAAACCCTCGCCAGACACCTCTGGACCTGTGGTGGTGACTTTCTCAAACTCCCTCATTCTTCCTTGATTTCTTTCTTATTCTTTCCTCTCCCTTCTCTTTCTTTCTCTTTCATTTCTCTTTCTCTCTTTCTCTTTCTCTTTCTCTTTCTCTTTTCTCTTTCTCTTTCTCTTTCTCTTTCTCTTTCTCTTTCTCTTTCTCTTTCTCTTTCTCTTTCTCTTTCTCTTTCTCTTTCTCTTTCTCTTTCTCTTTCTCTCTCTTCCTTGTATTTTCTCATTTTTTCTCTCTCTCTTTTATCTCACAACATATTTGCCATACCTTCACAGAGTTATAACACTTTGCTTGTGTTAATTGTAAAATAAAACTTTATGCTTGCACCCCAACTCTTAGTGGTTGGACTTCATTCTCACAAATCTAAAAATTATAAGTACTTCAAACCATAAAATTTGGCATAGTTGGCATGATAAGAACCTGTGGAACACAACAGTAATTTTACCAGTCTGTAACCTATTAGTAAGAATTAGCTCTAGCTAATATAAACCAGAGGCAAATTATTAAAATTTTATGCTTTTTCATGTGCTTCCTCCAACATTTTGATTTTTATTATTTAACAGTAATTTTTGAAATTATTTGTTGGCTCCTGTCTTCACTACCAAATCTCTACACTCACAGGCGTTCACCTGTCACAGAAAACAAAAAATCAGTGCTAAATCTTGATTTAAACTTTGTTGTGGAACTATTTGAATGACAGGACCAATCTTAATCCCACTGTGGTTGAACACAGATTTATATTTGCAAAAACAACCTAAAACTCTGCATTAGGTATGATTTCTATTTGGGTATTGCAGTCTTCATGGCAATAGCTATTACAATTTCAATGCAATAATACCTGAAAGAGTTGTGTGGATGAGGATATTTTCTGCTCTTCTGATCTTTTAGTTCTAGCCAAAGAAACAATCAGCACAAACCACTTAAACAAATAATGCTATGGCAGTCTGCTCATGTGGAATTACTCAAATAAGCAGTTTGAATTGTAGCTTTGCAATGGTAAGAAAATCTTTTAAAGTATATTTTGAAAAATATGAGCCATTTTGCAAAGTGAACTAAACATTTAAACTATCCTGATGTAGTATTTCATTGTTTCTGTATAAGTGATCACTGAAATGAAAATTGTGCAGTATGATGTTAATGTAAGAAAAAATAGTCTTCTACATGCTCATCTCTAACTTCAAGAAATATTTATAGTGTTATTTTTCAACTCTTTCACCCTAAAGTCACTGTGTTGGCTGCTCTTGGTTTTAACTTCATCCACATCACCATGCTGAAGGAAAAGACTTAGCATACAGCCACTGGACACCCAAGCACAGCTCTTATGATCAATTATGTAAACATACTGACAGTCACATAGCTCATAGTCTAACATAGTGAGATTTATATATGGAAAGTTCTCTTGCTCAGGATAACATTATGATATTACCTGGTAAAGGGCATTTTAAACCTGATTTTTCAGAAAACGAGAGACTTTTCTTATGAAAAGTTAGCTC
The DNA here is from genome assembly GCF_003957555.1 of Calypte anna. Classification (NCBI taxonomy): domain Eukaryota; kingdom Metazoa; phylum Chordata; class Aves; order Apodiformes; family Trochilidae; genus Calypte; species Calypte anna. Next base: position 27,328,906 of record NC_044244.1, read on the forward strand.
TCTGATTAGTTTTTGCTCGTTTATTACTTACTTTGAGTCAGATTTTCAAATCCTTAATGACTTTGAGCAATTAAATTTTCCCCAAGGATTTGTGCTGGCATATTGACAACTATGTATTTAATAAAATTCTGTTTAGAATGAGCTGTGACAGTCTGAATATATGAAATGTTACAAAAGCCCTAATTAGTCTGTGTATTATTTAGTTGAGAAAATGATAGGGGTCATTGAACAAACAGTATTTCTTTTCATCCACTGAAACCTACCTTACTTTTTAAATCATATAATTAATACAGTACACATTTCTACCAAATAATTGTAGTCAGATACAAATACTTCAAGTTTATTCCTCTGCAAAAGATTGCACTGTTTTGTTCTAATTAAAATATGGAGAGGAAACATTACAAATTAAAAATGAAGAGTTTGCCTTCAATCAGATCTGCAGGGTGCCTAGTGGAAAAGAAAAGCTCAGAAGACTGTGAAACACTAACATCTGAGGCTGTAGGATTCAGTCAACATTTGATAGCTGTTTGTGATTTTTCATACCAATTTTTTCGACTGAGATGTTGCCTGTATTTTTAGACTAGATATGTGCTTTCAGCTTCCACCACTGGCAAGAATGCTATTGAATATCATTGAAGTCAGCAGATTTTCAAGTTCAGGCAAGTCCCTGGCTAACCAATGTACCTATTCACACATTCTTTTCTTCCATTCTGTTCCACATATTATATGTAATGAAATACCACTGAAATATATTTGAGAAATGGTATGTAAGTACTAGTTTTAATTACCTGTAAAACTGTCTTTTTATCAGGTATGTTGATATTTCATTGGCCAGATACCAACCCTTGTTGAAACCTATGGAAAAGAAGACAATTAATGCATTTAAATTTATGTGTTTAAAACCTTAGGAGAAAAATTTTATTCCAACTAATGCTTTTGTTTGAGATTCAATAAAAGAAGCATTAATTTTCCACTATTTTTTTCTGTTGCATAGTGGAATGTGTTATATCAACATGTCGAATACATTGTTTGGTATTAGGGTGCCTTGTCCTTCACTTCATTTGACATATTTTTCGTATTCCTACTGTGTCCATCACTCTTCAGGACAGAAGTATACCTCGTGTGTAAAAGAAAAGCAATTTTAAATTCCACCTGTGTAAAAAAGAAATATGTGAGAAATCAGAAGGAATACAGAGGGAGAGGTGGAGAGATAGCCAGATTTCTTATCTCCTTTTCTCCTCTTCCTCTGGATCATGAAAAATTTTTAATTTTAACAAAGGTAAGTGTCTAGACAGATTAACTTGAAAGGCACAAAATATTACATGTGTACTAAAGGCTAATTTTAGATAGTACTTGAGCCAGGAGAATATTACTGAGGGGTGTTTGAGAGGAAAATTCATTCCACACAAAATTCTATTTTGATAACTCTGTTATGATAGAAATTAATAGCAGTGGGTATATCAACTCAAAAGAGTAACAGAGAAACCTATACAGCAGATGAGGATTCTGTAAATGTAATCAAGTATGAAGACAAAGTGACATGAAACATCTGGAACAGAAAATTAACTTTCTGAAACTTAATTGTGAAAATAAGAAAAGAAAAAAGAAAAAACAAACAAATTAAAATAAAGGAACACTAGAGAATGGATTACAGAAATCTGAAGGATTGTCTGTAATAACAGAGCATTACAGTATTGATCTGGACTAAGTGTGTTAGACAATGTTGCTGTTGTTTTTGGAATTATTTTCCTTATATAAACTTTATCTTGTTTGAATTTAAGCTGAGTCTTACATTGTTGTATGTTACATTTCAAGAGGCTTGTCTTGTAAAGAAAAACAAATTCTGGGTACTGAAATAGAATCTGAGAGAAGGGCATTTAGATAATTACCATTAAAAATTTTTATCACTGGCATCTATAGTTATAATTCCACATGTAGAGCTCCTCACAGCACATAGCGATCCTAAATGAATAAGGTGTTTGAATTTGGCCTTCAATTCTTATTGATCTCCTCTTCAGTACCCCTGTACTTGGTGCTGTTGAGACATCATCTTGAGTATTGTGTTTGGTTCTGGGCCCCTCTCTACAAGAAAGACATTGAGTTGCTGGAGAAGCTTTAATCTAGAGGAGAGCAACCAACCTGGTCAATGTCTACAGAACAAGTCCTGTGAGGAGAAGTTACAGAAACTGGGAATGCTTGGTTTGGAGAGGAGGAGTCTGAGGAGAAACCTTATTGATATCTACAACTGCTTGAAAGGAGGTTATAGTGAGGCTGGAGTTGGCATCTTCTCTCAAGTAAATAAAGATAGGACTAGAGGAAATGGCTTGAAGTTGCACCAGAGAAGGTTTAGAGTAGATATTAGGAAGAATTTTTTTATTTAGCTGAATAGTAGTCAGGCACTTAAATGGGTTGACCAGGGAGGTGGTGGTCACCATCCCTGGAAGTATTCAAAAAACATGTTAATGTGGCATTTCAGGACATGCTTTAGTTGGCATGGTGGTTTTGTCTGGGTTGATGGTTAGATTTGTTTATCTTCCAACAGCGACAATTCTGTGATTCTTGAGTGGAATCAGTAATAGTAGGTTAATACCCAAGTTCAAAGAACAGAATATAAACTTTCTGATCATATCAAAAAAACTCAGACACGAAAGCATTAATAGAAAAACTATTCTGTTAACTATGCTGTTAACTTTCTATTGAGGGCTTCAGACAAAAATATTTTTAAAGGAAAACACAGGTTTTAAAATTTTTTAGTTTATATTATTCAAAGAGAAGAAAAAAATGGCATAGGATTATATTGATGAATTTATTTAAATAAGTCAATTACTTTTGATGATTCTTTTTTGTTCTGTTTTCTAATTCACTAAAGATTATCATACTGACAATTCATGGGGACACAGCTTTTGCTAACTTCAGGTAAAATGCTAGTTAACAGTGATTAGAAGACATAAATTAATTATGGCATGTGAAAAATTGTATCTGACTGAGCATATGTCCCATCTGCATTTAACAAAATTTCATTTCAACTAGACTGGTAAAGATGTATGATCCAGTTCAGGTTCCAGAAGCAAGCAGTATCAAAAGAATAAAAGTAAGATTTAAAGACAGCTTGGATTTGGAAATGTATTCAAAGGAATCTGCGGTTGCTCATATGAAGATAGATCACAGGTTTTTCTTGGAAAAAAAAAAAATTTGTATTTTGATGATGCCCATTTTAGATAGCCTCCCACATAAAAGAACTAGAAGAAGAGGGCAGAAATTTAATATGGACAGAAGCAGACAGACCTGGGCTACAGAGGTACATCTGAGATTTGTCTATTCGAAGCTGTAGTGATTATTCATTTCTGCATGGGGTTATCCAGGAAAAGGGAAAAAGGAAGCTGCATTGTGCCACCCCCATATAAATCAGGAAACAGGGAGATCTCTGAAGAACAGAGCTAATGAATACTGATGCAAGTGATAAGTAGAAGGACCAAAAAAAAAAAAATCCCTGCCTAAGTCATGGAAGAAGAGAGAGAATAATTTATATTATTCTGGATAACCTTGTTCCCCTTCTATTTATCTGTTCTTTCTTTTTTGCCTTTGGGCTCAGACAGAAGCCAGCTCTTCAGCCAAGCTGGAACTCAGTTATTCTTGCTCAACTGGCTGTACATTTGATTGAGGACATGTTCTTGGAGAGCTGTTGTTCCCCGCAGAATCAAAACAAAAAATGCAAATGAGGGAGGCTGACACTTCACAAAACAGATTTAAACTGGTAATAGTACCTGGCACCTTCACTAAGTTGGGAACAGAATGTGAGGCCGTGGTGAGGTATGAAAGTGGCTGACAGTTCAGATGGGAACATTTCCTTTTTCTGCAGACAGGACAATTTTATATTGTCAAAACTGGCAAGGAGAGTTTGAAGAAGTGTGCCAAGAAGAATGACTCTCACAAGAGTGACCTATTATAACTGGCTCATCTGTGATTATTTGGAATACATATTTTAAATAATTTGATCACCTACTTGGACACAAAAAATAGCTCAATATATTTGGCAAATTATTTTTGACAACCTAAGGCTTTTGAAATCCTTATACTCATATTTAGCTAATAATTATTTTAGTAATCTTTCTGCTAGTTTTTCCTTATTAGTCACAGCCCATAATTCTTATTTTTGCCCTACTGATCAGTTTGATCATGATAAACTTTCCCTTTCACTGGCGCTGATGAAAAAGATTCTTTCCTTGTTTAAAAATTTTAATTTCATTATTCCTAGTTGTCATCCTGTTGCTTAGATACACACATAGATCATTTCTTTTTCCATCGTTGTTTGTTGTTTTCATAGTCTTCTAAACATTTGATTTTTGAGATTGTTATTATGCAAATCAACTTTTGAAAAATAATATTAAACATCCTTTAAAAAAACCTAAACAATTTTTTCCTTTTTCTCTTTTAGTGTTGGTACCTCTGGATATTACTAAATATTTAAATTTAATTCTTGTATATTCATGTGGGAAAACACAAATATCTAGTTACATGATGGACCTGACCTGGTGTCATCCCTCTCAGTATTAACGTATCATAAAGTCAAATACTGAAAAATTATAGGGCATCTACTTGCAGCAAAGATGAGATTTAGGGCACAGTTGCAACCTGATGAGGGGATGGTAATTCCATTGATGAATACCTTACATAAGCAAGATAAAATGTGTCTTTAATTATATCTACCCTATTTTTCCTTAGTGGTTGGAATGGAGGCTAATTGGAACATCATTAATTAGTTTAAATTCTGAAAATAAGAGAACAGACTGATCAGAAAAGCAGAGTCCAAATCAGTAACTAGGTCAGAAACAAAAGGTCATAGAATGTGGTTAAATAGGACATTGACCTGTAGGTCAGTCTATAAACACATCGTTGAAACATGGGACATGTCAAAGATTAGAACTCTAACAAGAAGCTTAAATTAACTGAAGAGTCAGATGGATAAATTAATTGAAGGGCAGAATGAGACTTTGGGTTTAAGAGAGGTCTTATGTGGATTGGTTTTGATTTTTATCTAGATGAAAACAAATTAGGTGAAAGAATCTAAAAGATAAAAGGGTTAAGACAGTATATTACATGGTTCCATGCTTTACGTGTTCCAGTGCTGTGATCCTAATCAATCTCAGTTCTACTGACAGAGCTGTAAGTGCCTCTAAAGCAAATCAGATACTGTAGAGAGGATGGAAATTATTCAAGAAGACCAAGTATCTTCTTTGAAAAGCACATATCCCTGGGCAACAAGTGATCAAAATCAATGCTCAGTCCTCTATTACGGATAGTGAACAGTATTGTAAAGCATACAAAAAGTATTCATTATAGTAACTTCCTTTGTCACTGAAATGTCATTGGTCTGTCAAAATGAATAACTGAAAACTATGTATTTTATTAAAAAAAACTCTTTATGGAGAAATGTTATATGGTGTATTGAATAGTGACGTTCCTGTATGTATTTATGTAATTGAAGAAAGTAATAATGAAGGAACTCTTCAGGTATGCAATAACTGTGGCTAAGCATTCTAATAAAAATAATTATTGAAATTAAAAAAATAAATCCACACATTATCTTATTACTCATGATCATGTCCATGAAATAAACGCTCAGGAAAAAAAGTCTAGCTAAATTAGGGATTTGCAAATATTTGCAGGTAAACAGTCAATAAGCAGTGTCGTGCCCAAGAGGCTATGCAGGAACCTAACACCTAACCTAATAGAGTGGTTTCTATATGAAGACTTTGAACGTTACAGTTCAGAGAAGTGGAGATGGAGTATAATGAACAGGTAATATATCTGCATAAACAAGCAGGTGTACCTCTTTTTTAACTACACGTGGAAATAATTTTTTATCAATACATACTTTCTCATTCACAGTCAGAATCTACTAACCAGTCTTTGCCTATATAATTTTTTACTAGTATAACTAAAGGTACTGTTCATATGTAGTTTCAATGTGGAAGGGTCTAGTACATAAGGCATGCATGAATATTTCTTTTCCCTTACAATGCTTTGGGAATTTTTTTTTTATTTAATCTGTATGAAGTCTAATAGCTCAGATATAGAGCAATTAGGCAAAATAACCAAAGTATTTGCAAACATCTGTAGATCCTTTTATTCCAGAGCTCATTTTCCTACTACCAGTTAAATGTCCATATTCAAATTTTGTCAAGGTACTTGTATTACAACACAAAAGGAAGTAGCAGATGTATTCAGAATGTGTATCCATGCTTATTTTCCCAAGAAATTGTACTTCACCAAACTGCTTCTTAGAAAATGTGAAAATAAGTGCCCTGGGACACATTAAAAGATGGTGTCCAAGCTGGTATTTGTAGGTGTGAAATATACTGTTCAAGCTTTATAAACAAGATGTTTTCTCATTCGTAGAATTATACAGATTTCTGAATAGCAGAAACTATATGATCAGGGTAAGAATTTGCACTGTACCGTGATTGCTAGCTAGACCCTTTTCCCAAGCCATAATTCATCTGCTGAGGTGAAGTAAGCTAGAAGTATTTTGCTTTGATTTGTGAAAGAGGATTATTTGAGGGCTGTTTCTTTTCACCTCTGTTCCAGGACTTGTATAAAAGGGTTACACATGAAAAAATACTGAAACCTTGTCAATATTTCTTCCTGTATTGGGAATTTGACCTGCAAGATGTTGAACATCTGCTACTAGTGCTTATCTGGGATTTACAGAGTTGGAAAGTGATTTAATACAAGAATAGACAAACACAATTAAATATAAAATGTAGGGGAGATCAAGAAAAATAAGCAAAGCACTTTTCTTTTATTGTTTTTCATTTACTGAACCTCTCTTGCCCTAGAGCACTTTGCTTATATATAAATATAAAGTATAAATATAAATATAAGTAATAAATATAAATATAAATATAAATATAAATATAAATATAAATATAAATATAAATATAAATATAAATATAAATATAAATATAAATATAAATAAATATAAATATAAATATAAGTTTTTTCTCATCGTGTGATACATCTCCTGTTTCCTCCCACAGTGTGTCACTATAGCTGTCTCTTTAAACTGAGTGTCATTGCCCTGCAGCACTTCTTTTAGAATTGACACTGTAACTTCCACATTTTTACAGTAATTGTGTTCAAATGTTTGCTTCTCTGTGAGATTAAAAAGCAAAAAATATTATTAGTGATTTTAAAGTGATTTTTTAAATACACATATAAGAAAATTTCTATTAAAAACTCCATTATACAAACATTTAGAATGCAAGAAACGATAAGGTCACACTCCCACTGACATTCATGTGCAGTGAGAAAAACCATCATGTTCAGAATGTGATTAAAGGCATGGGGATCTCCCTCTGTACATCATTTACCCTGTTTCAGCAGAACAGGAGATCATTCCTTTAGTTCTAGTGCTTGAAATTCATAGGATGAAGCTGAATCCTACAGCCATAGAAGGATTTGGGCAGGAAAGGACCTTCAAAGGAGACACCTTCCAGATGAGATTCCTCAAAGCACTATCCAATCTGACCTTGAACACTTCCACAGATGGGACACCTACAACTTTTCTGAGCAATCTTTTCCAGTCTTTCACCACCCTCACAATAAACAATGTCTTCCTTATACATATTTAATCTAAATCCACCCTTCAAATGGGTTTAAAGCCATTACCCTATGTCTTACTCCAACAGACCCTGGTAAAAAGTCTCTTTCTGTCTTTCTTGTAAGCCCCCTTTAAGTACTGAAAAGCCACACTAAGGTGTCCTTGGAGCCTTCTCTTTTATAGGATAAACAAGTTTGCATTTTGTAGGTTTATTTTTCCTATTTTTCATCTTGCATAGCTTAAGAAGTTAATGTGATTGAATTTACAGGCTTTTCTAATGAGTCTGCAGAGACTTTGTAGATAAATCTCGATTTTCCAGTGAGCAGATCATTTAACTTTTAATTTTAAATTACTTCTATCTTAATTTTAGATACATACTCTCACTATAAACTCAACCATCTTTTAAAGATGCTTAGTGATGTCTTTTATAAACACAACAGAAAGCTCAGGAGTCTTATTCAAGAAAATGCCAAGGATCTTAGAGTTGACATTTAAATGGAAATTGAGAAACTGAGTTCAAGACAACATTGTCAGAATACTTTTTCCTAAAAGTATTCTGCTTAATTCTTCAAGCAATGATTTTCCTAAGTACCTAAATTTGTGCTACTTACTATAAAAAATGTAACTCTTGGCTGAGAAACATGAAAAGCTCAGAAAACTCAATGGAAATGGCAGCGGGTGATCTGTACTGCATTAGTACTCCACTATAATGTACTAGAAGTAAGACCACAACTTCAGCCTCCTGTTCATCCAACAACACAAAGTTCATGGGGTCAGAATTTTGGAAAGTACTAAGAGGAAGGAAACTTTACACTCTGACTGTGGAAAACTCAGTTCTAAAACAGGAATCCAAGTGATTTGCTCTGTAAATTATTTCAGATTTATGTGTAGTGAACATTTGATGTAAAATTCTGTAAAATTAATCAAAATTCTTCTCTTGTGTTTTCTTCTTTGTCCTAGCCACGAAAGTATGATACCTTGTAACTCAGTTTTATGCAGAGGAACAAAAGCCCGAGTCAAAGTTCTGCACAAAATGTATGGAGTTTTTGTTCAATGTCTTGTGTGTTCCCACTAAATATTCTTGCTGTTATAAATCCCAAACTAGAATCCTTTCTTCTCCCCATTCTTTGTTGAAATAGTAGTTCTGAGCATCTGTACTGAGAATATGTAGTTGATTTCATGCAGTAGACCTGTTAATTATTTCCCTGTGAGTGGCCACCATAAAGTCACAGCTTGCCTACATCAGAAGAGAGCCCAACCTGGACAGATTTCCACCAGGTCAGATGGCTCTGTAGGCTCACAGTCTACTTCATCTGGTGACCCCAAATCTATTAATTAGATAAAAGGATCACAACAATAGCTTTTACAAATAACCCTTTATCTTAGAGAGATTCTGAACACACTGACTTTGTATTTCTTAAGCTATATGTGTACTCATTTTTATGCCATACCCAAATATGTTAGATTAATGGCATCTCACACTGCAGGATAGATGACTGAAGGCTAAGGACAGTGTGAATTTAAACGAAGGATCTAGGCCCTGTATATACACCAGCTCATGACACATTTTGGAGCACTAGTAACAAAGTCATTGTTTTGACAGAAACTAAGCTGGACTACTTTAGAATGAATAACCAGATGCCCACTCTGCCTGTTCTGTGACCTTTTCCAATAAAGGGTCTATCCAGCTGGTTGGCTTATGAAAGAGAAAGCTTATCAGTCTCAGATGAATGGTAGAATCCAGCAGCTGCTGGAATGATGCATGCCAATTCTCTTAATTTTTTGCCTAGTGAATTTGCAGTCAAAAAACATGTAGAAGTCAGCATGGATTCCATTCTGAGAGTTCCAACTTTCTTTTTGTTACATGGGTCTTTCAAATGAAGCATTTTGAAGAAACTAAATTTTTAAAGTTATTTTTATAATCCTTCTAAACTCTTTGATGCTATGAATTATTCTGTTTTGTGAACAGTCCGTTTGGCTGCCCTAATTAGTAGATCAACATTATTCTGTACCCTTATATGAGAAAGAAGGCTTAATTTTATTAATCAGAGATGTTTTCTGAAATATTATTTTTTCAGATAAGTTAAATAGACTTCAAGTTGGTACTGTGTGTGATACATTGATGATCGACAAATTTAAGGACGGTGATGAGCATATTCTGCAAACCTGTAAATGTTATTGAAATGGCTCATGTCCTGCAGATATCCTATTGACCACTTATTGCTTTGCTACAACACACAGTGATCTCAGTCTATCAAAAGAACCCAAGGATCAGAATTTATGCTTCCCACAGGACAGGGTAGCTTTTTAACAACCCTTTTGATGTTCAGTGATAATGTCTGACTCAGGCTGCCAACAAGTTTTGTTATCTTGGTAATGAAATGCAGTGATTACTGATGACACCACAAAGTAAATCAGAATGGCTGGCAACACTTTGGTAAATTATGGTGATAGCCACTGACTAAATTAAAAATTAGTTTTTGAATGGTGATATTATGCTGGTTTTGTCATAGCTTTATGGATTCAAGATTTGGAGAGATTGCTATGTAAATACCTTTTTCATTTCCACCTATGCTAAGAAAATACCTAGTGTCAAGTGGCAAAGTACTATAATATTTTCCTAGGAGTAACTATCACCGAAGCTTTGCAGGTCTGTAAAAGTACTGACACTGACACTCTAATTATAATATCTCAAATGAGACAGCATCCCATTTTTTTGATAGAAAGACAAATGTGCAGAGCTGGGTGACTGAAACATTAGAAAGATGAGCTCAATGCTAATCTTAAAGCATGTAAGGTAAACTTACCCTTGAAGACAAACTTTGATGGTAATTATCTTTATTTATATGTCCAATGACCTTGAGGAATATAAATATTGCTGCTCATAAAAAGAGATGAAAATTCTTCAGTGTAGAGCAGATTGAAATAAGAACATAATAAAAACATAAAATCAGAAAGCACACAATACACAGATGCCTTCATGATTTCAGGTAGTCCAAGGTTTTGCCTGTGACACATCCACAGACTGCTGTGCCTTCCAACTGGACTTGCTGTTATCCTAGAAAATCCATGAGTGAACTTTGAAAGGCTGGTACAAATTTTCATATGTTGATGACAAGGAAATATTTATTTCTCCTGGAACAGTATGAAATGGAATGTTCACCACAAGTCCCTCTTAGATAACTTTTTACTACTGCACAGGTTATTTTGTCTGTTTGTTAATTGTCTACTTGCTTTGAATATGAATGTGAGAAAGGTCGAATTAAGTCCTGAAGCAGAATTCATATTACTTAACTTTAGCATGTGGGTGCTAGCATCTAAAGAGAATGAACTAGAGTATCATGTTATTTGGGAGATTTTTACATTTGGAAGCAGAACCTGAAAATTTAAACTTTATGAACCATAATGACACTCATTATAAAATGCATAACAACAGCAGACCTTAATTAATGCAAACTGGAACATTGATTTCTATAGTTAGGAAAGATGAGTTGCTGTCTTTCCAAACAATAGAAATGTTTAAGTGCTCTACAAAATATTTATAGTCTGAAGTGATCCCCTAGGCTTGAAACAACAGGGGGAAAAATAAAAAACAGATGACATAAAGATTTCATCTTTCCTTGGATTTTTATCTTAATTTCTATTAAAGGAATTATAATTGTACTTTAAATTATAAAAATTGCACTCCAGTTTCCATGTAGTACCACTAAAATTATTAAACCTATTGATGTTAATATGGAGAATTATTTCTTCAGCATAATCAGGTATAAAGAAAATTATTCTAGGACTTAAAGGAGTCATTACAGTTTCTACAAGAAACCTACAGTAGGACCTTAGACGTAGCTGAAAAAGCTGCATATATTAAATCAACACATCTGAAGGTTAAAGTAGGAGAATGAAACATGTTCAGGTTAAGTGATGCTATTAATGGAAAGACTTTACATGCAGTCTTTCTAAAGCACTAATGTATAATTGCATATGCTTACATATTCCATTAACTACTTTTACTCTTATACCCAGAAGAACTTGCAGAAAATGGAATATATCTATTTGAAATAAATCATCCTAACTGATGACTTTACCTCTCATTCCATAATTACTGGGGAAACTAAAAAATATGACAAAAAAAATGAACATTCTTTCCTACCCTGGATACTTAAAATTTCTTGCACTCCCTGCTGTGGATATTTTCTTACTTTTCCTAGGCTCCCAACTTACACTTTTTTCTCTTCCTTTTCTCTCCTAGGATCCCAGGAAACACCTTCCTTTCATCAGCACTTTTTGAAAGAACAAACAAAACTGGTTTTACTTGTACTAATTTCAGGCTGACCCAACCCCACTGTTATCAGACCATTCTTGATTTTCATAGTTGTTAGGGCAAACTCGACTTTCAAATTTACAGTAGCATTCTTGTTTTCAGAACAGAGGGGGATAAGGAAAGTAAGCTAGCAGCCTTCATCCGCTTCTTAGCAGCATATGTATGGCTTTTCATTTGCTCTGAGTAAAATCTGTGCTCATGTTATAGGCAGTGATGTCTATAATACACACAGAGTTTTTCCATTCTGTTCTTTTTAGACAGAAGTGCTATTTAAAGCTTCAGAACTTGACATTGACACAGAAAGCAGCACATCTTGATGGCTTTTGCTTGTTTCTGAAAACAGAACTTCCTTAATCCATCAACACAGTCATCTTTTTTTTCCCCTTTTTTCCCTCTATTTTAAATTGGGGAGGGGTGAGCATGAAAACTGTTTAATCTTTGGCATTCAGAAGATGGATTAGAAGCCTCATCTTGCTAAAACCAGCAGCATTAGGAGTCGGTATGCAAGTGACTTACTCAAGCAGTCTCTCAAGGTGGAATACAGTGTTTTCATAAGTTTACAGGAATGATCTGGACTCTTGCAGATGTAACTGTGACATGAGATGGAAAAATGTGGTTGTTTCAGTACCATCTAGGCTCATGTAAGGTCATGAGGAATGAACATTTGAGCCCAGGCACATCTGCAAATATCCTTTTGCTGACTTTTCAAACTAAACAGCTGATGTAACTTGCAGACTTTGACAGCCATACCCAAATTTCTGTTTTAAAAACTAGCCTTATTTCTTTTCTTATTTCTAATTCTACATCAGACACAATGAAATAAATGCAAGTAAGGTCTTCTTCAGTCATCAGGGTGTTCTACATGGAAAAGATACATGCACATTTACATTTGCATGAGTAAATAGCAAAATCTATTCCAAATTAAACTTCTGTAAAGATCTTGAAATGCCTTTTGGAAGCTGCCTAAGCCCCTTTTTATGTAGAGAGTCCAGGTCCTCAAAGCACTTTACACAGTGAGAAAGCCTAGGCAGGGAAGCTAAACCACAATAGCTCTGTAAGGACTCAATGAATGGTCTCTGGTATAGTTGAGCCTGACCTTTGTCTGTTGTAATCTAATGTAGTTCCACTGATATCAAGGGAACTGTAAAAACTTATACAGGGTGTGAATACCATTCACAATATTTATTGAGCCTTTCTTCTATTGTAGAAATAACTAGGTACCCAACCGATGTAAATCGGTGCAGTTTCATTGAAATCCGTGTAGACATGCTGATTTTAAAGAAGAGAGAAACCTGGCCCTCAAGACTTTTGCAAATGAATTCACTCTTTTTGCTGATATAGTCTTCAGATATAACAAGATATAACAAGCTCAAGCTCCAGACTTCTTTTGAAGTCTTTATGTTACAAATAAGTTGTCCCTCTTTGACATATGTATTTCTACAATAGCACTTCCAAAACCTGAGCCCCACCACCCTCTCTGACTGCCACACCTACAACACTGAAAAGGTAACCAAATTACAGGCAGGAGGCTTCTTCCATTGCCTCCTTTCTTTCACTGCCATTTTTAGAGGGCTGATAAACACACCCAGGTCTGGCATGAGCTGCAAATTGAAGCCTTTTGTCTTTGTCAGGACAGGATTTTGCACAGAATTCACAGTCAATGGAGTACATGGCAAAAAAGTTTTTTGAAGCCATATTATAGTTTGCAGACTTCTACAGTGTCCTATACTGAAGCAGTGTGTTTTAATCACCACAGACTAAGGCATTGTTAGTTAGTCTGTAAGCTTGTATTAAAGAAAAGACTCAGTACTTTTGGGTTGGGTTGTGAAGTGCCTCTTCTTCATGGGGCTGCTTGCAGCCCTTTTCTAAACAGGCTGCAAAGCTCCATCTTTGGAACATGCTGTGGACAGTATGCCAAAAAGATTCTAACTAAAAAGATTCTAACTTTTGGTTCTGCAATCAAAAGACTGGATTTAATTCCTCTTGCAAGGATGTGCTCTTCACTCCGGTGTCTGGCCTCCAGAGAAAGGGGTGGGCAAGGGATGGCTCTTCCCAGAGCACCTGGGACTACCTCATGATCCCAATCCCATGAGGAGACACAGGAACAGGTCTGTCTGGATCCTGTCTGGGACTCCGATGGCAGGGCAGCAGTACATATTCCTATGGATGAATTACTGGCACCCTGAGCAAGGGCTCCCAGTGAGCTATGTGGTGAGAGAAAGAAGCACACAAGAAAAGCTGAACCCAAGGAACTAAACCCTTCCAGGCTGTCTCAGCAGTGGTAGAGACAAGGGGGAAGACTTAGACATCTTGGAGCTGTAAAAAAAGCAAACATACATTTAGATCCAGAGAAGTCTGAGAAGTTCTTAGGTTTTTTATTCTCTGCTAAAGATGACTCCATTTCATTCAAATCCCCAGTTCTGATCTTTCTTGTGATGATATTCTTGCTCTGCATCTGTGTCAGAAGAAAACTCATACTCTTCTTTCTAGCAGTTTCCACCCTCTGAAGTTGATAAAGGGCATGCCCCACTGAAATGAATATGTATTCTGCTTCTAAATCTCAAAACATACAGACTACACTGAGGAGTTTGCAACTTAAAAGGTGTGTGCCATGGCTTGTACAGGACTCTGCACTGGATAGAGAAAAAATAGCCAGTTGTTACTTTTGCCTCTGTCTCATTAATTTGCATGTGGCTGAAGGGAACAAGCTCAAGGGTAATTAAATTTTAAAGGTGCAGAAACAGCAAAGGAAAATATTGATCAGTAGATACGCTAACCAAATATTTTTTCACCTTCTGTTTATACAAGTGATCTGTTCTCTATGAACAGAAAATGAAAAATATGTATTGCTATAACAAACACCTTTAACTTATTCAACTGTCACTTACAGCAGCATATAACTCGAGGTCCTCCTGACCTTGGCAACTTTACAAGATGTTGGGAATTGAGTTAATTTTTCTCATCTTGGCACATGAAGCTTGAGCGTGTGCTTCTGGCTTCATCTCCTAAGAATGCTTATGGCACAAACATGATGTATACAGAGAAATTTTATATGTATCAGAAATAGAAATATCAGAACTGTCAACAAAAGCAGACCATTCTGGAATGCTTTCCTTCTGCCAGCTGCTGAACATTTCATACAGAGAGATCCTGACTCTGCTTTTATTAAATCCTATGCAAAGCTCTTGGCAGGCATTATACAGTACCTTGTCCTTCTTAAAGGTGAAGACTGGGCAAATTCTTGAAGCTTGAAGCAAAGGCTTACAGTAAAAAACTCCACTGCTGAAATGTTAGACCAGGTATTTGGGAGTGTCTTCTATCTCAGCTACTTATTTATTTCACACATCTGCAGTTATTAGCTATATCTCATAAACTTTAATCCCTATATATCTAACTAATGCCTTAGCTCCTGGAAAAGTCAGAAGCAATACCATTTATCATGATGCTGCATGAAGTGTGGTAGGTATGCCCCCCTCAGTACAAGGCAGGTTAAAGCAATGAACTGTCTGTACCATAGCTCTTCAGTGAGGGGTAATCTCTTGGAATACAGATGAAATCTTCTTTTCTATAGGTATTTCAACAGTATTTCAGATGGAAACACCATAGTCTCTCTTTTCTCTCACAGATTTAAGGACTGAAGACGCCTATGAGTCAGACAGAAGTGGCATAGGAATTTGAACTTCCTAAACAGTCAGGTAGTAAATTTTAAAATGATTACACATGTGGGTGTCCAATATAGGTGCCTAAATCTAACAGAGCAATGCAAGGATGGCATGGAAACAGGAATATATTTAAGATGCAATATTTAAGATAGAAGCAATGCACTGGACTAGAATAGTGGCTTGAACATTGTACACAGGCTCAAAAAGGCTAGGAAGACCCAATCATCCACATGAGAACTGTGAATGAGAATTCTTTTTACCTTGAGGTCAGTACTGGGTCCCATACAGCTCAACGTCTTCAATGATGACCAGGCTGGTGACATAGAGTTCCTCAAAATTTAGGTGGTTCTAAACTAGTTTAATTGAAATAGAGAATAGCTCCAGTTTGGAGGGATGTGGCTGTATAAACCACAGGGCATCTGACAGTAACACCAGTAAGCAGGGAGAAATGCAGATCTTAGAACCCAGGTGCTTTTGCTCATGACCTTGGTATAGTCATATGTGCAATTTAGCCCAATTCATGTGCAGAATACTGAGCTGATTCAACTAGCATTGTGGGGACAGAAAAAAAATTATCCTTTTAACTTTTTTTAAAGGGGTAGAATAATGTGTTTTGTTTTGTTTTGTTAGAGAGGTATAATGATCTGAATACCAATTCATGATCTGATTTAGTTTCTGAATATATCCATTTTATCTCCATGACTTCCAGGCCTCAATGAGATCTCACTAAGGCTGATTGTATTAGCCTTGAAGTGGAACAACTAGATAAGTATGAATTCCTTTGATGTTATCAAGCCATGGTAGGCTGCTGATGCCTGTGACACAAGAAATAGCCACAAAAGTACTTAAGTGCTCTGAAAGCTCTAGAGTGTCCCAAACTGCCTCTTGAGTCGACCTTAGTTTTAAGGGTTTTTTCATTGTATCAAAGAACAATATTAGGAAAGCCCATTTGCTCAGTACTTTTTTCAACAAAACATTTGTATTCTTCTCTATTGTTTGTTGTGATTCTTTGCTAAGGTTAGAAACAAGTATTGTGTTATAAGAAGTTACATTAGGAATTTAATTATATTAGCAATAGAAGTTGCATTAGGAATTAATTCTTAATGTTTGCATGTTATGCTAATGAATCTGTCAGATATGATCACATGCTTCTTAAAAAATTTGTATTTCTTGAAATTGCTTTTATAATAAAACCTTTTTATTTCTTAAAATGCTTCTAAAATGCATAGAATTTATATATATATTATATGCTTATATTTATTGCAAACCATCTTGTCAGTCAGAATAAAAAACCCCAACCATCTGGAATCTTACACACTTTAAACTACAGGAGTTTTCCAGTTTCTTCTTGATAACTGGATTTGTAATGTAATACAGTAGCCCAGAAGTAAATTACACACAAAAAATCCATTTCCATGCTAATGGAGTGTGCTGGATTATATGGTTACATGCTTTAGAGAGTAAATAGATGTTATTTAAGAAGCTCACTTCTTAGAATAAAGGTGTACATTAAAATTAATGTCTGAAAGATTCTAGTCAGCTAAAAAAAATCTATTCCCTCTTAATGAAAGCATTTATTTCTAAGTAGAACCAATGACTAGATGAAAAGCAGTGAAGAACTGCAAAGACTGGGATTTTCCATTTCAAAACCCTTTAAGTGGTTTCACAATAATGGTTTAAAAAATGAATAATATTAGATCGGGAAATTCAGTGCATGTAAACCAACAACAGTTTCTGCCAGTTTTCATCCTGCACAAATAAAATTCCTCCTGAAAATCCTTGAACTGAAAAAAATATTGTGGGGAATTTCAGATGAGAATTCTCATAATCAAGCTGGGCAAAGAAAGAAATGCTGTGTGTGTGTGTGAGTGTGTGTGCACATGTGCTTGTGCACATATATGTGACTGATTGAGACTGAGAAGGAGAAGAAAATTGTGGTTATGCCCTAACAGTACTTTTCCCAGTACATGAAAAGATTAGCAGATTTCAAAAGCATACAGGTTAATAGCACAGTCACAGCTGCCTGTTGATAAGTTCTGATCTCCAGCAGTTCTACTCAATCAGTCCTCCTGCACTATGGTGTACAGGCTATAATAATTTCTTATTACTAGAAGAGTGAGAACAGTGATGTCTTTAAAAGCAGAAGTGGCAGAGGGCTGGGAGGTGCAACTGCAGAATGATTCTTCCACATGCAAACTGGTAATTTGCTTTGCTGAAGATGGTGTTCACCACCACTTTTATTTGCAATCATTTAGGGAGGCAAATGTGTGCTCCGGCAAATGATTGCAGAGAGAAAAGCAGTAAAAAAATTCCAGTGAGAGAGTTTGGATTAGAAATGCTAACAAAACTATTGAAAAAAATCTGTATTTTATTTTTCACACACAGTACTAGCAGCTGCATGTGTTTGTGGAGCATATTTTCTTCCTTATGGTTACAGTGCTATGATATGCAGAAGTCCCAGTGCAACTCCCTACTCTGATTTGTAGGAATGGTCAGACTTCAGCTTCTCCATCAAGCTAGTAAGTATTGTGTAGATGAAGAATATTCATGCAGACCCTGTCTGTTGAAGGTCTGCTTCACACAAGTATTAAATACCTGTTGAAGTAGGCTGCAAGCCTTTCTCTTTCAGCTGAATCCCTCAGTGTTTACTTTGGATATGAGTTTCTCTTCCCCCATAATATATTTTTTGGAGTTACCAGATCAGACCCTACAGGCAGGAAGAGATGAAAAAAAGAGATAAAGGAAGAGATTAAAAAAAAAATCCTAGCATCCTAGCCTATGGATGGACACTTCAAGTAAGATAGATATCTAGCAGGTTAATGATACATAGGTGAATGGGCATACCACTCAGGCAGTGGTATGGCAACAAGTGGCAGAGGAACAGAGACATCAATAAATAACACTTGTTTTTAGAATGAGGCAAACAGTCAGATTTCAAGCACATCAGATTTCTGATGTGCTATTAGAAGACCTTCTAAACCAGGCTTGTGCTACTTCTTTTTCTTCTAACACGTCAGCTTCTGAAAAGCTTAAGAAGACCCATCTCTGTAGCCTATTTTAATCTTGCATTTAGGGCATGCTAAAAGGATGTGGCATCAAATACTTATTCCAAACAACTTAATCCAGTAGTTTTGAGCTTCTTTTTTTCCCAAATGAATTCTCTAAGTATTGCATAAATGGATGAGTATGCATAAAAAATTGTCTTTTTTTGTTTGTTTGTTTGTTTGTTTTACTGTGTAAGGAAAAAAAGTTATGGCCTTTTACTATACTTACACCAAAATAACTTATGTGTGAAGCTAGTGAGCTAGTTCTCAAAGTTGAAACAGCATATGCATATGAAAGTAATGTGGCACCTAAGCTATTTAATTGTATTTAGAAGCAGGCTTTCAAGCTTTCCTTTTCTGCTGCTTTAATTGTTTATGGTGCTTTTGGGATTCAAGCTGTTATCTATGCATGACAATACACTCCACCATAAATTCATGCCAACTTAGCTAGAACTAGCCCAAGGGCCTTTACATCACATTTCATGGAATAAGCACCGTGTTTGATTTCCTAGAAATCTTAGTCTCAGCTTCTTCCTTGACATCTCCTACTATCAAACAGCAGCATACAAGAAGTGGAAGTAGGAACAGGTAACCCAGGTGTACAGAGAAGGGGTGGATTTAGGAAAGCTAAAGTTCATCTAGACTCAAGTCTGGTGAGGGACATAAAGAGAGATAAGAAGGGCATCTCCAGGTATAAAACCAGAAAATGAAGACTAGAGGAAATAGGAGTACAGTGCTGACTAGGATCTGGTAACAAAGAATATGGAAAAGGCTGAAATATACAGTATTTTCTTCCACTCAGTCTTCACTAGGGTGATTTGTTTTCAGGAATCCCAGGCCCCTGTAACCAGAGGGAAACTATGGAGAAAGGAAGGTTCATCATGGCAGAAGCAGGCTTAAACTGTGGAATATTTAAAGAAACTGGACATGAGATCTGAATTTTTAGGAACTACAGATTCACAAGTGTTATTGAATATAAAATCATAAGATGTACACTGTCCCTTTCTTGCAATAGCTACCTTATCTAAAAAATAATATCTTTACTTTCTGGCTAACCTTTGAAGTTGGTCACATTTCCTGCGTTCTGAGTCTGGAAGTTAAAATACATTGTCTGAGGCTATTACCACTGTTTAAGTTAGTGAAAAAATGTTGACAAATGATTGTCCAATATGACCTATGCATATAGTTTCAACAGTGTTCATTACTTCACTCTTACAAATTTTACATACCAATTATGTTAGCAATAGTAGCTTTTTCTTTTTTACTTGGTATCTTTCTTGCTGATGTGAAACCAGTTGAGATGTCTAAATTAAACATCCTGTAGCATTTTCATGATACAGCGAGACACTATTTTATAGAAATGACATACACACAGCCTAGTCTCTCTCAAGGGTCAGATTGTTTTATATTTTGGTTACATTTTCCCCCTTGCTGACATATATGCTACTGTAGAAGGTTTAGAAACACAAGGATATAAAGAAAATACCTTATGAGCATATGAATCTATCCCAAAGTTGTTTAAGTTATACTTCTTTTGAAAGTCAAGGTGATATTGTGTTAACTGTTACCCAGTCAATGCAGTTTTCTTTCAGATTTCATTGGGATCTATCCACTCAGATTTTACTCTCTTCCTGCTCTTTGTTAAGCTTAATTTGTGGATTTTTATACAGAGTCCAATGAAGAATAAAAAAACATTCAAAAGATAACTTACTTCCATATTGCTGAATGATGCTGTCAATTTCAACGTTAATATCCCTGGGAACTTCTTGTATTCTGTCCCAAAGGCACTAACTCCCAAAGTTCTTGACAAAATGTCCTTTGTAGTTAATTTTCTCCAATATCTGATGAATACCTTTATATTTTATTTTCTTTTAAATTGCATATGAATTCCATCTACTGTGAGGTATTCATAGACATTGAAATAACTCATCAGAATTATAAAAAAATTTAGCCTATATTGCAGAAGTCAGAAGATATTTTTATCTTTTATAATGTGCTCTTGCAGCTGTTTTGGGGAAAAGGTGTTATATTTCATCATCCTCTGCCATCTACAATGACTATAATGATGCACCCACTTTTTGAAGCTGATCTCCTTTGCAGCATATCCTGTAGTATAGACTTACAGATATTTACAAAAGGTGTCTTACAAAATTGATTTTCTTGTTCTTGTTGAGCTTATTCCTATTTAGGAATAGGAATAATATAATTATTCCTATTAACATAAATATGTACTTTATCATCTACTTAATACAGTATATTTATTCAGACACATATGAAAAACCTTCCCATCACTAACAGATGGCAATTTTCAGAAGGCCATCATATGCATTTTTAAGTTACAAAATGTAAGAAAACTAAATTAATTTTTTTGAGGAGCAGGCATAAAATTGTAGGTGAACTGTGAAGCTGTTTTTTCTAAATTAGCAATAGAATGTCTATGCATTTGTTTAAAACTAGTTGTTAAAAGTGATGCCATTAATTGCTACTTATTGTCAGCTTCTTATGCAACAGATTAAATTCTGATCCTTATAGAACTACTTGAAAAAATGTTACCTCAATGGCATTACATTTGGAAATTACCATACTTGTGAGTTTTTTCCTGAAGTGACTCAATGGTACCCAATGACAGCCCTAATAGTATTATTTAGTGATGACATACTGATGAAAGGAAAGTGACATTCTATAGAAGAAAAAAAAATTATTGGGGTTGTTTTTGGTATTCTTTTGGTTTTGGGTTTTTGGTTTTTTTTGGTTTTTTTTTGGTTTGTGGTTGTTTGTTGCTGTTGGGGTTTTTTTTTGTTTGTTTGTTTATTTCTTTTTAGGAAGGCTAAAGCAAGTATTTCCTTGTGATATTAATATATTGTGTCTTTTGTTCCTAATGTGTTTTCAAAACCACCTTCTATTTTAAACCTTAATTGAAGATTATAGAATCACAGTATCACGGGACAGCCCAGATTTGAAGTGGCTTCAAAAGATCATTTGATCCAACCTTTTGTGATAAAGGGAGCCTGGATGAACTCATCTAGCACCCTGTCCAGTCACATATTGAAAACTTTCAGTGATGGGGATTCTAGCATGTCCCCTTGGAGACTATTCCAGAGCACAGTTTTTCTCATTTTAAAAAAATACCTTTCTTATGTTAAGATGATACCTCTCCTGGTTCAGGTTGTACCTGTCATCCCTTGTCTACTCCATATTGTGATGAGGTCCCCCTGAGTATTCTCCAGCTCTTTTTTCTTCTGCTATGCTTAGAAATTGCAAAGTAAACTTCTGGATTAAAAATGGTTAATAAATGAAAATTTTGGATTAAAAACCTGCAAGGAGATTGGAGATTGGTGAACAGATGGTGGTACAGCCTTTTCTTAGGTCTCAGTTGAAACTAAAGGGCTGTTACGCTTTGTTCAAGTAGTAAAAATAAAAAAATCAAACATTCAGAATGTATATGATCACTTTGCAGGGTTCTTTTCACAGGATAGTAGTCATGGACACTTTGGATAAAGTAAATGCACGAAAGGGAAAATGTTAAGACAGCAAAAGGCACTTCATCAGATTGATGCAAATAAGAGAATAATTTAAATAAAGAATTCTTCCTGGTATGATTTGGACAGTAATAATTATGATTTAGTTGAAATAGTTCCCTTATATATCACAAGTTTCCATTTTACCCAGTATAAGGTTTGCAGTGATCCTAAGGGTGCTGCGAACTCATTCTAGATAGAACTAGAAGGATTAAAGCTTGTCAAGAAACATCATCTGTGAGAACTCTCAGGATGTTTTCCTGGCTTATACTGATGCATCTTCCTGATGGAAATATTATGTACAGCATGAAAAGATATACAGGTAGCTGACTGAGTGTAACTTTCCTTTAGAATTTTTTTTCTTAGCCATAAATGTTAATAATATGATGTTCTCAGGGCTTGCTTCCCCAACTGTCATATTTATCTTTCTTCACTGTAGAATCTTATGCAGTGTTCCCTTTGAATACAAGGATAGAATTCCTCCCCCAAAATTTATTCTTGTACATTATATCTACCTGTTTGTTATAAGGCTTTAGTAAGGCCCCTAAAGTAGATTTATTTTCTCTGCTACCTGGAAACTGTTGGGGAAGATGTGTGTTATGACTGTGTTAATTTTGAGAAGCTCTATTATGTTGTTTCATCGGCACTAACACATCTGTAATCTAATACCTTTTAGTCTACCATAAATAATGTTTTCATGCCATGCTTAATGCTCTCATAGTTCTCCTAAGTCGAAATGGAGTTTTAGAGCTTGTGCAGCAATTCTATATCTAAAATGTTGAGAAAAGGGAATTTATTCTTGTGAAATAAAGAAAGCTTCAGTTTAAGAAATATGACTAAATCTTGACTTAGCATGAACTTCAAATCATCAACATCGAGGCTGATCAAGGTGTGTAGCTGGGAAGCAGTCAGCAGTTTTGCCTCTCAGTGTTTTATACTATTATTATTTCCTGGTATTAATATTCTCCCCTATCAGTTCGTCCTTTAGGTACTTTTATTTAAGTAGAAGGAAAATTCCACCTTAGTCAGGCACTATCCAGCTTCGTAACTAAATAGTGTGAAACTGCAAGTATCAAATGCTGTCAGTGGAGAAAAATTAACTACTCTAAGTTCACAAAAAGTTATAAACAATAACTAAGTTTTATGCAAGCTATGGCCTTCCTTGAGGAACCCAAAAGGTTAAATTACTTCATTTGTATTGCAAGCATTTCATGCTACTCTGAGTAGCAGTTAGGGTCACAGATATTTCTTTAAAACCTTCCATTCTCAACTAAATAACAACCCAATGTATGAACCATGACTGCTAAGCTGCATCAAACAGCTGACTGCTCCTCAGCTTGGAAGGTCAGTAAAGAAAAATCACCATAGTATATGCATGCAAGATTCAAAGTAGTTGGGGCTGCAGCAGCTTTTTGTAAAGACACAAAGCCAGAGACAATAACTTCTTTCCCATTTCTCAGGCAGCCACCATGTCTTCAAATTACATTTGTTACCATAAGGAGCACTTTGTAAGGTCAGCCAAAACTTGAAATCTGACTTTAGGCTTTGTGTGGTTCTTCTGGATTGTAATTTCTACATTTATAGACTAGCAGGTAACAGATTATTTTCCTAAACTATAAGTACACCTTTTCAGAAGCATTCTTTCTAATAGAAATTTCTTCTGTAGTTTACATCTTTATAAACACTTTTACTTGTCAAAAAACAAATTTGAGTTCATAAGCAGTCCATTTAGCTTGGTAAAATAGCTAAAATAACACCTCCTTCTAAAAGGTTTTTTTTTAATCTGCAGTTATGGAAATCCATAGGAGATTCATAAGGACCTTACATAAAGTTTTAAAAAAGGCTTTGCTAAATCCTTGTGAATTTTCCTGACCTTTTGGTGGTCATCCTCGTCACATTCTGAGACCTGGTTTCAGTAATGGTCACCCAGAACTGTATTTTTATTCACTTCCATTTTCTAGACCCAGGCACTGCTGCTAGATTTAGGCATGTTTTACTTTAAAAGGCCCTTTTACGGAGCCTGGTTATCTGATGAACAAGTAGCAAACAGTGACTGTTCAAACTTTTCAGTGAGAAGGTTGCAGTCCAGGAACCAACAAAATTTGTGAAAGACTTTGACCACTTCTTCTTAATCAACCAAATCCACCTGAAGAGAGCACATTAAAAGTTACAGAGTGTTTGTTCTGTGTTGGAGAACATTGTACCTTTCACATCTGCAGTGTGAAGTTTAGTTGACAGGTTTAATTGTTTCCAAATTTAGCATTCCTCATTAGTTTGCATTCGGTGTTGTGTCTTTTATGGATGGTAGATTATTTGACGTGTCTTGGTGCTGCAGATATTATTTCCAAGATGCTGTTGTGAGACTGCAAATGATTTTATTGTCTAACAGCCACAAATTTATACTTTCACATTCTTCTACACAATCCTAATGAACCTTGCTTAAAAAGGAAAATTTAAGCATGACTATCTCCTCACTGTAATTTCACACACATTATCTTAAACAAATGGGAGTGTCTTGAGATTTACAAAGTGCAGATGCCAGGGAATATCCAAATACTCATGGATTATAGTAACAGTTTTTGTCACAGATGACAAAATGACTGTTCTTCGTATAGAAACCCTATGACTGTTCTTTGTATAGAAAAAATAAAAGGGGAAATTTGTTGCTATCTTTACTTAAAATACATGCTAAAATATTTTGCCAGTGGACCATGCAAATTTTAGTGTTCTGGGAATGATGCTATTCTTTCTCTGATCTTCATAGGAACCTGTAAATATTTTTGTGGTATAATAAATAAAAAATTTTGTAATTATGCTTCAATAATAACTTACTTATTATTATAACAATAATAACTTACCTACAAACATGAAAATGATTGCTTCATGTTGGTTTTATGTTCATAGTAATACATTTAATATTCCTTTAATGTCTGCAGCCAGTTAGTACAAGCATGTGTTCTGCCTCAAGTTTCTACATTATTTTTAGATTTGGAAATAATTTTTTATAAAAGAGCCTTCTACAGTGGGGTGAAAATTGCAGCTATCACTCAGATTATATGCATACCAAGTTGATTTCTGGGTTTTGTGCTTCATCCTGGATTCCTTCTTCCAAGTTATATTCAGTTATCTACGTTTTTTTTTTAATCAATGTCTGTAGTTATCTTGCATCTTCTGTGACTATTGCTAGACTGTGTTGAAGTGATTATTAAAGATGGCATCATATGAACATGTCCTTTGTCAGCTGCCCATTTTAGCATGCCCATCAGTTCTTTATATTTACAGAAGAACTTACTGTTCCTTCTTAAAACTTACTGTTTGAGTTACAAGCACTGACTTCACTCTGGCTTCTGACCTGCCTTTGCTCTGCAGGCATCCTTGATTTCATTTCTGTTGCCCTGAGTTCTTGTTATATTATACACCCAGGATTAATCTTTCATCAGTGCTTTGAGTGCTAGTGTAGCTACACTGAAGCACATACAGTGGATACAAATTTCAGTTTTCTTCTATTGTTGTTGTTTATGCCAAACACTTGAAAAATGACCCACAGGTTTCTCAGTTGGTTCCTAACGGAGTGCATCAGAACCTCTCAAGAATGAAAGTATTTACTAAATATAGAGAGGAACTTCTGCCTTAAAAAATGTGTCTGCCTTAGTAATATCAGCTCCAAGTTGCGATTTAATGAGGTTGGAGAGTTTTATGATGTCTGAACAATTATGCATTTCGTGCTGTTCAATATACATGCACAAGAAATTCATGACCTGTAGTCATGACTTGGTTCACTCTGTGCATATTGGTTTACCTTAAGTATGAAATGTTTGCTTGTCTCAGCATCATCTCCTTCATTACTGGTTAGAACTGTCTTACATTCACAGCTCACTCACAAATAAGCTGGTAGTAGGTGATAACTTCCTTTAGCATTGGATCCTAAATTTAGAGTACATATTGTTCTAATGGGTGGAGTGGCTTCACACCGAAGTCTTTTTAGGTTGTCTGGGGCCTTCTGGAGAGGTGCAGAGCAACTGTATCACACAGATGAATCTTGCCTCCTGTGCCTACAGGCCTACTGTCTTTAAAGAGTTTCTGTTTTGGTCTCTACAACATGCAGTCTCCTCACAGCACTTTTCTTTGACTTACTTTATCATTGCATGACAGTAGGTTGAGTTAGACAATGCAGCAGTAGCTTTTCCCTGATGCTTTTTACTATGATAGATGGGAAGACAGTGGAAAAATAATTTACCTTTTCCATAAGTTACTGAATTTTATTTATTCATTATGTGTCTCAGCTTTCAGTCTTTCAGTTTCTCTAGGTGCAAATATAACCAAAAGAGAAGACTTTAAATGTCCTGTGTCAGCTTGTACTGAAACATGCCCAGTAGTCATTTAATTTTGTCACTAGGGTTCTGAATTACTTCTTCCTTGACCTCTATTTCTATTATAAGAAAAATGCCATCAGCAATTTTAATTATTGATACTTTCTGTCTGGTTACAATGGTCCAGTTTTTGGCCAGAAATTTATTGACTCTACCATTTAACACATTCTTAAGAATTTGGTGTTAAGAATTTGTGTTCCCTTTATAGTGAGTGTAGAAACTTTAGGGCTTTAGGTCTACAATGAGTGTAAAAATTCTACACAACTGTTTTGTTGAGAGGAATTATGTCATTGAAAATTAAAGAGTGGAAAGAAAATTAAATAGGAGAAACTGAGACACTTTTAGCCATAGGTAGATGCAGTCAACTGGCTCTTTGGGGTTACATACACTATACACAACAAGGCAGAGACTTTGACTTAGATTTTCTCTTCCCAGCAAAACTATTACCACAAAGCTATGAAATCATTCTTTCATGACCTCTCCTCTATTTTGATGTATCCTTGTGAAGTGGAACACCATCACAAGAGGATGGACAGGCAAAGTCCTTCTTATCCAGGTTATCCACATACAGGGATGATTTGGGCACATTCCTGATGAATGCTATAACCTTTAAATTCATGAATTAAGTGAGGCTGGAGCATCAAAACCACCACTGCAGGTCCACCCATTCCAGCTCTGTTTTCTAGTGATTTCTGCCAGGAGATGATACAAGTAAACGCAGTCCTTTGTTACACCATTCAAGGCACAAAGCAAGTGCTGAGCAGGTGAGTGCTGTAGCAATGATGGTACAGAACTAATTTAGGAGACCTATAAATTTTGTGGGAATTTTCAAATGAAAGAGTAAGTATCTGCAAAGTTAGTTAGGGAGTATAAGAATAACACTGACACAAAGTCACTGATGTGATTATAACTTTCCATAACATGATTTCTTCAGTTACAATGTGAATAACAAATTCATAGTATTGATGTTAGATATAACAATATATGTACATATATTGTTATAAAGAATACTTTCTGTGCAAATAAACATATATATTATGGGAGTGTAGGCTGAAAATAAAGGCTTTGGCTAATGTCTTGAGGTAATTAATGAAGATCTCTCACTCAGTTGTTTAAAAATTAATTTCATTTTTGATATTCTGCTAGTCATTACATCTAAAAGAATTTTAGGAATTATGAATAAACCTAGTTTCAGCACTAGTTGATATTCTAGAAGAAAAAAATTCTTACTATTTGTATTTGCTGTCCAATTAGACACCTGACATTTTACCAGTTATTGCTGTAAAGAAAAAAAAAAAAGGGGGGCGGGGAGAAGAGAGAAAGGCAGAGAACAAATTGTGCCTCTCTCTGAAAGCAAAAGAAATGTAGTTGTCTTTGAATGCTGTTTCACATTATAATTTTGATAACATTTTTTAAGCTTTAAAACTCTGTTTTATGGAGTGAGATTACCATACTTCCATTGACTACCTGTCAATCTAGTGATGGGCTGTGTTCTAATTTAAATTGCTTCTGCAACACTATGACATCTCATACAGATTAGGCTTAAAAAACTCATAGACTCAAGGCAGATCACTGACAAGCTGCAACCTAAATGCTCCATCTGCACCTTTGGTGGAAAAAAAAAAAAAAAGGAAACACCCAACAACACAGTGTGATTACAAGTCTTAAATTTCAGCTGTCGTTTTTATATGGAGAGGAGTATTTTTGGTATCTTTCAACTGTGTAGGAATATCTGTTTGTATATATATGTAGTGTTAAAGTAACACTTTTACATTTCCCTGGTACACCCATGTTTAAGTACATTACATATCTGGCCTTCCAATTAACCCTTTGCTGTTCATCAAATTAAAGAGTTGGGTGTTTTTTTTTTATTTTTTTGCAACTGAACACATCTTAGTGAGAAACTTAATAAGTTTCTTTTCCTCCAAATCCAAAGGTACCCAAAGTATCCCCACATTTTTACATGTGTGTTTTATTTTCTATTTTTTTGTGATAATACTGGGGACTCAAAACCATAAGTAAACTTCATCTGTGATTTAGCAAAGTTGGACCAATTTTTTCAGCTTAAATTTTTTATTATTATAAACAATTATATTTTATTATTATAAGCAATATAAAATGTTGTTATTATAATTTTATTATTAATATTTTTATTATTATAAACATAATGAGAAATGAAAAGTGGTGTGAAAGTACACCGTTGATTTGGTAGGTAGAATAAGAGAATATTCCTGAAAGACTCCTAGGTTAACCAAATTCTGACACTTGCTTCCTTGAAATGCAACTAGACTTCAGCAGTCTAAAAGAATAATCAAGAATTCAAGCTTTTTAGTAATTAAAATAATAAGCTTTTAAAATGTGGTATCAATTCACCATCTCCCTCTCCTCAAAATAAACAAAGAATGGAAATACTTTGAATTTTTTTTTTTTGGTATGAACTAGTTAGAAAGAGTTTGCAACTGACCATCAAATTCCAAATTATTCTCTGAGATTAATAATAATTTTAAATATATAGTAATCTTAAATATATAGTAAGCCTCATGAGAATAGTACTCTGTGTTTGGAAGTTTAGTGTGTTCTCCCCTGTTACCAGGAATTTCATATCCCAGGTACCTTAAAATAATTAAAAAAGAGAAAAAAACCCAAACACAACCCCCCCCCAAAAAAAAAAAACCAACCCAAAATCAACAAACCTATGCTATATTTATTTTTTACAGGACAAAAATACAAGCTCAAGTAATTAAATGCTTGCAGTTTAATTTTAGTGACAGAAAAAAAAATTGCCTAAGCGTTTGAATTACCCCATGAAATAATCACTGAATTTGTTTTCAGATACATCCCAGTAACATGCTGAATGATTGGTTGGATGACTTCACATGAGTATACCTGTGCTGAACTGCAATCAAAATTTTTCTCTTTTTGCTAGCTTTCTGGTGACTCTGAATTAAAATATTTAGTTATCAAAAAGAACCATCTTCCATTCTGCAGGAATGTCACACAAGCATGTACTAGACCCATGAAACTTGATAGCAATTAAAACCCTGCTTTACTGCATACAGGATACCACAAACTAAACTAATGTGATTGTAAAACAGAGAGATATTTTAAAATTGTACTGCTGCAGAAACTGTAAATTTTGGAAATCATTACATTTCTCAACAAAGAAAACTGGATTCAGATATAATTCTTTTTAGTTATAAAACTGAAGTGCAGTGGTTATTTATTTGTGTCTGAGTTTGTAAGAGAATAGGATTTTTATACATGTATGAAAATCTTAATCCTTAAAACAACATAAGAATTTGTTTTCACTTACAGCTGATGCAGAATAAAAGTCCCAAAGGAAAAGATGGTGTGGGAAGGACTGTGTTGAAAACAACCTTTCCTTTAGAATAAAGGCTTGAAATTTAATGGACAGATGAACAGTCAATGTTGTTCAATAATAATACAAAATTACAAGGGAAGGAGGAATTGTCTGATATTCCTTTGTAGGCGTTAATTTGCATTCTGGCACCTGGCCAGCATTAGATATCTAGAATATGACAGGTTTAGAGGATACACAGAACTGGGACTAAAGCCTAGCTAAGTATTAAAAGAAATGAATAACAGTAAAAGTAAAAAAAAAAAAAAAAAAAAAAGAGACAATTTTCCCATTTGTGGAGGTTAAAATAGTTCTGTGCCTTACCATATAACATAGATCAACTTATGTTAATGAACATTCCATGTGATGTCAAACTTTAAACTCATATTTGTCATGTTTCTGTTAAAGAGTTCACTGTTTCTTTGTAGGCGTTAATTTGCATTTTGGCAGCTGGTCTTCAGTTAAAAAATTTATATTCTTTCTTTAAATATGACTTTGACATTTATTCTTAGTAAGGTAAACAGTGTTCCCATGTCTTTCATTTTTTAGATTATTCTTACAAAAAGAAAAAATAAAGCAGATGCAGAAATTATCTGACCTTTCAAAAATATTTTCAGTTACTTGTTGCTCTATTAAACTGCTTTTTATGATTCAAAATATGAATTCCAAGAACTAATTATCACATCTATTTTCAAAAGAGAGTTTGCTGCAAACTTTCAAAAGATTGTCACAAACTTTTGGCAATTTCTAGATGAGGAAGAGTAAAAAAAAATGCTGATATGTAGGAAAGTACAACTTTACATGAAGAAGCATGTCTGGATTTTTACTTAAGGACAATTTTAGTCATTGGCTGTTGTACAAATGAGACTGGTTAACAAGTAATTTCATTAATATCATGGCTTTTTCTTTACATAA
This sequence comes from Calypte anna, assembly GCF_003957555.1. Classification (NCBI taxonomy): domain Eukaryota; kingdom Metazoa; phylum Chordata; class Aves; order Apodiformes; family Trochilidae; genus Calypte; species Calypte anna. The sequence goes on from NC_044244.1 coordinate 27,359,694, forward strand.
AAATAATGGCATTATATATGTTTTGAACTTAAATTGTGTTTCTTTCCCTGAAGAAGGCCTTCAGACATATGTAATTGTAAATTACATATTTTTTCACATATATACTCTATGTCCCTTCCCTCCTACATTCACCAAAATATAATATTAAAAAAAATAAATCAAAGTAACAATATAACAAGATGAGAGTTGTACATGTTTCTATAGAAACCTTAGAGGTACTGTCTGCATGACCATGTATTGGACATAATTCTGCATCAGCTCTTATTTCATGAATACAGGCTGAATATCACACATTATTCAGTAGGTTAAGATTTCTGCTTTTATCAATACAGAAAGATTTCCTGAGGTAGTTCATTATGTTTTACTCAAATATCAAGAGTTGGATTCATTTAATCTATAGACATCGGCTGTGTAGATGTTTTTATCTGAAATTAGTTGGTGTAATGCCTCCTTTTCATGTCAATGGAGGGTAATAGACACAAAGAGGAGTTGGTGATGCAAAAATTTACACATCAAAACCAACTCTTAAACCTGTAATGCCTTAAATTCCCCAGGTATATATGTGAAGCAGTCCAAGCATCAAGAGCCACTGAATTCTGATATTGGTGAGTGTGTCACTGGTGATTCTGACTTGTGCTCCTTTTCTCATAGGATTCCCAGGGCAGAAATTAATGTCTTCACACCTAGCTTTGGATCTTAACATGATTCCATCATCTAGCATGTCGCTATAGTTTATTGGCTTTAATTCTTCTGAGTATTTGAATATTTTCATAAAACCATAGGACAGCTTGAATTGTAAGAGACCCATAAGGATCATAGAGCCCAACTCCCTGCTTCTCACAGGACAACCTAAAACTAAACCATATGACTAAGTGTGTCATTCAGATGCTCCTTGATCTCTGACAGGCTTGATGCCATGACCACTTCCCTGGGGAGCCTGTTCCATGACCTTGTCAGAGAAGAATCTCAGCCTTCCTTTCTCCAGGCTGAACAGATCAGATGGCTCTGCTGCTCTTCCTAAATCTTGCCTTCATATCTTGCACTGTCTTGTTCACCCTCTTCTGGACACAATAATAGTTTGGTGTCCTTCTTCTACTGAGGTTCCCAAAACTATTCACAGTACTTTTGCTGGGGCTGCAGCAGTGTTGGTGGATTGGGACAATTACCTCCCTTGACTGGTCAGCTGTGCTGTGCTTGATGCACTCCAGGACATGGTTGGCTTTTTTTGTCTGGCACAGTAACTGTTGAATCACGTTCAACCTGCTGTCAACCCAGACTCCCAGATCTCTTTCTGTGGGGCTGCTCTCCAGCCTCTCCTCCACCAATTTTTGTGCATATCTAGAAGATTTTACACAAATTACCATCCCTTCATCTTAGTGACTTGCTGAACCTTTACTGAAAAAAAAAAAAAAGAAAAAAAGAAACAAAGAGAAAACCACATTTCCTTATGACAACACATAACAGTCATTTGTAGTGACCAGAACAAGTGAGTCTGAGTTTACTGATCAGATATACAGTCTATACAGAATCATTTCCCCCCCCCCCACGCCCCATTTTAAAACAGTCTTTAACATCTTCATTAGTGCCTGGTACTGGAAGTATGGAAGGCATCTGAGAAAAGGGGGGTTTTATGTGCCTCGGTTTTTTTAAATGGAAAGGAAATATTTTCATTCGTGCCTAATACTTGAGAAGAAATGGGCTCTTCTATTTTCTTTAAATTCAGAGTTTAAGGAACAAAACTTAGATAATCAGTTCTAGTCCTATGTAAGGAATGCAAACAGGAACACTTTTCTCCTTTGGAAATAATAGAACAGACCTCTTGCATTCAATAAGATAAAAAACTTACAAAAAGTATGTAAAATGAAATAGCTCATCTGTACCCACACATGTCAGATTAATGTAAAATCCATCTTTGCAAGGGTTTATTAACCCTTTTTATTAGCTTTCATTGTAGCTCTTATGTATATGTAAAAGAATTATACCATTAATACACACCCCATATAGCTAAGCGTTAAGAATAATCTTTTAAAGACATAGATGATGTAGTTGATGTATGATATGTTCTGCACTTCGTGGGTGTTATTCTGAAACATTAAAGGTGTTATTCATAATGCCACTTTTACTAGAAAATGTATTCTCACTAACAGTTTCAAATGCTGTTAGAAGACAATCTGCAGACAGAGCAAAAGGGCAAAAGGGTGACATCTGGCATAGCAGACTTTCTAAGATGGTTTTGGCACATGGCCTACATTAAATGGCAGATGCTGAGAAAAATAAAAAAAATGAATCAAAAGAAAAGAGAATACAATGAAAATTGATTTCTAATGTTTAGTTACTGCAAATCAGTAAAAACTAGTTAATGTGTCTTAGTTGATTATCTGTCATGTCTTTCACTGGGCCATTTTTTAATTTTGATTTTGATGACTAAAAAATGGGCATGATATTTTGTCTGCCTGATTACATCTACTCATTGCAGCACTTCCTAATCTTTATATACTTGAGTTCACCTTTTAAGTTTTCACCTGAAAGAGTGGTATACAAAAACATCCTCATCATTACCAGACCTCATGCACTTCATTTTTCAGATATGCTGAAAGATGAAATACATGACATGCTGTTTGAAGTGTGGCCAAAAGCATTTTATACTTTAAACAAACAGTGCCATGGAAACTATGATATGCATGTCCTTGATGGAAAACAGTCCATGCATTTCATCTACACTTGGAAACAAAAGAGGAAGAAAAATGTATGTTTTAGAATTATTAAACCTACCTAGAGGCAGGGACATTTTTTAGAGATCAGGTCTGACTGAGCCACAACCTAAAAATAGGGATCTCATTGGTCCCTTTCTTGACTTACTGGGCTTCTTTTTTCAGATATAACTAAAGAGAAGTAAAAAAGGAGTGTATTAATTCTGAGTGATCAATAACTCATTGCTGTACAGATTCAAGGAGCTAATTCTTCCATTTCTCCAAAATACTGATTCTTCCTGTCTAGTCTCTCCTATGCACTTGGGAGTCTTTGTTACCTTTTAAAATACATACACGTTAAGGAGGTTCTCCTGTTAGTTCTGTGATGCTGATGAGAATTCACACTGCTAATTAACTTTGAGAGATATGTGTTTACATTTATGTATGTATTTTGTAACCCCAAATCATATCACCTCCCACTTTTTCTATTTCTTTCAGCTGAAATAGATGCTGAAACACAGAACCACAAAAAGTGTAGTATTATAATAGCTGTACAATAGCTACCTGCACAAAGTGCACGTAAGTCATTTTTGTAACCTTAGGGTTTTTTTAACTATTTTCCTTGTGTGTTTTGCTTGAATTGTTGCTTCACCATGTGGTTTCCTCTACATTGATAGACAAAAAAAAAAAAAAAAAAAAAATTGCACTTTTTTAACTTATATTTTGGGAATCACCTTGACTAATTGGATACCTGGGGAGTAAGCATTTGTTTTATAGTTCTGGCTAGCCTCAGAATTAAGATAGATGCTATGGAACTAGCAGTCTCAGATCAGAGGATTTTATGTTGTTGCTTACTGGGTAACAGAAGAGAAAGCTTGATTCTGAGCTCCTTCAGAATGTTTAAAATGTATTCTACTAAAGCAGGATAAGAGATGCAGTATCATAAAACAGATCTGTGGAAGCAGTCTACTTGGAGAAAGCCAACCAACTGACCAACTAGTGTGGTACATTCCCTTTTTTTCAGACTGTAAAGAAACTTAGAAAAGCAAGTTCACTTCTACAGCTTTGAGATAAATTCTGATGTGAGATAAACATACATAAATGCATGATGAGTACCTTAGTCCAAATTTCTTTTACCAGTTTTAGATGGTGTAATTCATCACTAAGGTATATTTTGCACTACCATAATTATTACCATCAAGAGATATATTTTATAAAACAGGGAAACATTAGAGACTGATCATTTGCAGTGCAGCTCTACTTGGGGAAACAAGTAGAGAAGATGAAGATGAAATTTCTTCTCAAATGAGATAAATCTGGAAGTCTCATCTTAGTTTCCCATGAATATCTGTCTTCCATCCAATATCAACACAATACTGTACAGAGCTTACTCATTTTTGCTCCAATGAAGCCAAGAAAAATGAACAATTCAGTGCTGAATGCTGACGGCAGAGATTTGGGCATAAATTTTACAGTTACTTTAGCTAGTGCTATTAATTCTTTGTTATCATGTTTAGCAGAATAACTCGAGCTCAGTAAAAACTAGTAAAAATAGCTTATGCAAAATAGATTGGGGTTTGGCATCTGCTCTTTTCCCCAGATCTTCTTTTTACCTGTACTTACATTGTGGGAGTACTGACTTGCTAAATCATTTCCTAGCCATTCTACTAAGAAGTCCTAGCTACATAGAAAAGTAATAGTTGCTTGAAAGTTAAGAAAGTTTCTCCCTTCAGTGAATTATGAGTGCATAAAAATAATTCCAGTAAGCTTGCTCCAAGAAAGTTTCAAAGAATGGGCCTCTTGAAATGGCTTTAAATTGCTTTAAATCAGGCTAGAGACTGATTTTTATCCTTCTCCCATTTTAAAGTAAAGCCTACAAGTAAAGCATACACTAATATGGATGAAATTCCTGAACATAACTGTATTTAATTTGCATTTTTTTAAAAAAAATGATACTTGGTATTGGGCCACATATTGCTATAAATTGGTGCTGAGATATAAATATTTAAAATGAAAGGCAGGCACAACTTTTCTACATATATGAACAAAGGATTCATTTCATTAATTCAGAATGCATTCTTCACAGGTATCCTCCCCACTTATTAATTTTCACAAAGGCATCTATACATTTTCAATCTTGCATCCACTTTTTTCCTCAAGAATTTAGTTTGATGGAGGGAAATTACGTGCTTGCAGCATGCTTGTTGAGCTGGTAGTAGTATGCAGCTAATTGCTATAATCTCAACGGTAGCAAATTAATCTTTTGAAAAATTCTGCAGCTTTATTATCCTGCCAGCTGTGCTCTAAAATATGCCCAATAGTGGCTAATGGAACATGTTGTAAGTACATGAACCTGGGTAAAAAAGATGTGAAGTGGTGTTGTTTGTCTGTTTGATTTCAGGCAGCTTCACTGATGACAAAAGAAATTGCTTGTGCTCTCTAGGAAATGAGACAAAAGCTACACATAAGAAATTGATAGTCTAGAAAAAGATGGATATGCATCAGCATCAGTATGCCTCATCATTGCCACAGCCATATGCATTGCAGGTTTAATGTATTCGTTTGGATTACATTTCATATTACTTTCCATTCTTCACTCATTGTAGGAAATAGCCAATCCCAGATTCAATTTGTCAGTCCAAATATTCAAAATATTGACCCAATGGAATTCACTGGATCCATGAATTTGTTGGTGTTGAGACCCACCTCTTAACAACTTTTTTGTATGTGATTTGGGAGTCGTGCTCCAGCCTAGGTTCAGGTTGGTCTCATGAGCTGAACATCTCCACTGCCTGTGCTTTCATTTCTTGTGAACATTTAAATAACAGACATTTAAATAACAGACATTTAAATAACAAGCAGCATAAAACATGCATAAAGTTGGGTACAGAACCTGGAACAAACTTCCTTTAGTACTGAGTATAAATGACATTATTTTCTTTCTGTGGAACTTCAAAATATGTGTTAATGTAAAAGTTATGTCCAATTCCTCATCTAATTATCTAAATTTACTAAATGAAGAAGTATCAGCTTTTCCAAAATTATTGAGCACCCATTATTTTACAATGTGACAGTGAATATACAGTACCACATGAAACCTATAAAAGAAAATAGCAAACCCAGAAGTCCATTTCTATGCCTGAAATTTGAAAAATCATAGAATATTGATGTAGTTATTTTATCATAGAATGTATATTATTTATATTATATATTTTTATAGTTTTAGTATTTATTAATTCATAGCAAAGCATGGCAGTCTCAAAGTTTACAAAAAAACCATGTTTGTGCTTGCTTTACATACTTTTATTTGCTTGTGATTCTTTTTTAAAACTGCTAGCTTAAGTATTGAAGACATTTGAGAAAATCTGTATTTCTCATTGAAATTTTATAGCTATATTAACTGCATTTGTCTGTTTCTGATATCTCTGCTGTAATTTCATTTGAATCATTTCCACCAGCATCAAAGAACTTTTCAATTTGCATATAAATTTACACTCATCTTCCTGCTATCTCGAACTACAGAGAAGTGTCTTCTTAGCAGTAAAAGTTCACATACAGAATTTTATCTTGACAACTCAGACTTTCTACACTGAGCTACCAAGAAAAGAGAGGGGATGGAAAAGCTTGTATTTTTTTAACCTTGTCTAAATTTATGTACTATTTATATACTGCTTATGTCAGCATAGGATACTTCATAGTTATCATCAGTAATTACCTCTCTCTTACAGAGAGGGTGATCAGGCATTGGAATGGGCTGCCCAGGGAAGTAGTGGATTCTCCGTCCCTGGAGCTATTTAAAAAGAGACTGGATGTGGCACTCAGTGCCATAGTCTAGCAACCGCAACGGTGGTTCAAGGGTTGGACTCGATGATCTCTGAGGTCCCTTCCAACCCAGCCAATTCTATGATTCTATGATTCTATGATTCTATGATTCTATGATAGTGTGGATGTTCCTCTTCTCTTCCTCCTCTTCTTTCTCTTTTCTCTTTTTATTTTGTTATTTTTCATTTTCCCTTTCTTTCCCCCTTTCTTTTTCTTTTTCCCCAGGAAAAATCTGTTGTATTGAACTTTAATTTAATTTTTCTTCCCTGCCCCCACCTCAAATTTCCTTGTTCTTACTTTGACCTGAAGTGAAGAAGGAAACCTTACCAAGGGGAAAAAATAAACCCCACATATTTGGATGATAGGTTAATATTGGACCATGTTTAAGAGCTTTTTAATTGCTTGACAAGAATAATTCGTTCTTTATTGTGGAAAACTTTGTCTGTGTAAATTTTTTTTATTGTCATAAAAGACAGAAATCATCAGAAGAATTCTTGGAGGAGGTTTAGATGTAATTTTTGCTCCAGGCACAGTGATCCCAGAAAGTCAGTAGAAGACAGGTTAAATGTTCTGTGGGAAGATGCTGTCAAAGGAAGCCAAAAGAGTGGTTTAGGTGTTAAGAAAGCAGAAAGAAATGACAACTGAGTAGATTACAGTAGTTTACATGAAAGGCCATTGGGATAGGAATGAGAGAGTGATGTATACTGTATATTGAATATAAAAGATGTGTGAAGGAAGTGGCAGATTCACAGGGTGGGTTTGACAGAAGAGTTGCATGTTGCAAGTTATAATCTTGGAGTAAATGGCCAAGATTTGGGATGTTTTGAATATTGCTGACTTCATTCTTCTTTTTCTACTTCATTTGCTTCTATTCTAATCATTTGCTGGCGAGAGAAAATTGGAAGGAGTGGTCAACTCCCCCAAGGGCAGGCAGGCCCTGCAGAGAGACCTTGACAGGCTAGGGAGATGGGCAATGAACAACCACATGAAGTTTAATAAGGGAAAGTGGCAAATTCTACACCTGGGATGGGGCAGCCCTGGTGTCAAGTACAGACAGGGGATTGAGTGGCTGAAGACCAGTGTGGTAGAGAGGAACCTGGGGGTCCTGGTTGATGGCAAGCTGAACAGGAGCCAGCAATGTGCCCTGGCAGTCAGGAGGGACAACTGTGTCCTGGGGGACACCAAGCAGAGCAAAACCAGCCAGCCAAGGGAGGGGATTGTCCATCAGTACTCTGTAATGGTATGGCCTTACCTTGAGTATTGTGTGCAGTTTTGGGCACCACAATATAGAAAAGACATCAAGCTGATGGAGAGCATCCATAGGAGAGCCACAAGGATGTGAAGGCTCTGGACTGAGGAGCAGCTGAGAGCTTGTTCAGGTTGGAGAAACGGAGGCTGAAGGGTGATCACATTGCAGTCTACAGCTTCCTCATGAGGGGAAGAGATGGGGCAGGTACTAATTTCTTCATTCCTGTCACCAAAAACAGGGGAATGGTAGGAATTGTGGGAAAATTGGGGAAATGGTAAGAAAGCGGGTCAGGACAGGTTTAGGTTTTTCACTGAGAGGGTGGCTGAGCTCCCCAGGAAAGTGGTCACAGCAACAAGTCTGCCTGAGTTCAGGAAGTGTTTGGGGATGTTGTCAGGCATATGGTGTGATCCCAGGGGAGCCCTATACAGGGACAGGAGTTGGACTTGATGATCCTGATGGTCCCTTCCAACTCAGCATAGTCTATGATTCTATGATTCTTGTAAAGCTCATTGACATCTGTTTGTGCTGAAGTCTGAAACTGGACTGAAACATGCAGAAGCTTGATTGCAGTCTGTAAATAAGGATAGAATAACTTGATTAACTTTGGAAGTTGTTTTCCTTTTTTTCTTGTTGTTATTCTCATCTAATTAAGATAATTGTAGTTAACTGAAAAGGCATGATCGGTTTAATTAGATCTGAGGATGCAACAAGAAAATCACTAACGATGAAGATGGAATTGACTTGATAGAAACTACTACAAACAAAAGTGCAGTCTGAGCATTATGGATCTCTTTAGAGAAAAGCATGCAAGGAAACAGACATTTTTGCATCACACAGGCAATAAACAGATGCAAGATGGTTGTACTGAAACTAAACATATGTAGTTCCAATTTGATAATTTTGTCCAGCTTTGATATCTTATAGAATCAAAGAATCATAGAATGATTTGAATTGGAAGAGACTTTAAAGATCATCTAGTTCTAACACCCCTGCATGGGCAGAGACACCTTCCACTAGGTTGGGCTACTCAAGGCCCATCCAGCCTGGCCTTGAACACTTCCATGGAGGGGGCATCCACATCTTCCATGGGTAACCTGTTCCATGACCTCACCATCCTCACAGGAAATATATAATAGGCTCCATCTTTCTAATTGTTTTGCAAGCTGCATGAATTTGCAAGAGATGGTGAGGAAAATTTATATTGTTAATGGAAGTAGTTTGTACCCAGTACTGAGGTCTAGAAGGATCAGGGCATACTGGGGTAAAGCTCAGATGACATTCAAACTACTTGGAATTTTAGATAGTGCCGTGACCCTCAATTTTTTTCAGTTCCCTTTGTAATAAATTTTAATCTAAAGATCTGAGAAATTAAAATATTCTGGTTCTGTTCCTCAAAGAATTAGGTAACAGAACCTTATTATTTGGTACCTACCAGCAAAGGGTCCTGATTGCACCCATGGGTTCTAGAAAGGAGGCTTTGAGGCCTTGTGGAGGAGGAGCAGAAAAGTACTTAGTGTAATTATAACTCAGTCGAGTTGAACAAGGTCATATTGTCAGATAAAAGATTTTAGCAGCTTGACTTTGAAAGTGCATGGCTTTTCTGAAGAGTCAGTGTTATGATTAATTAGATATAATTTGGTTTTGAGGGATTAAAGTAGTTTCTCAGTGGAAACAAGGCAAAAATGCAGATGTTAGCCCCTGCCCACTCCAAAAAAATCTCACAAACTGTACAGGTACTCTTATAGGGACAAAAGAAATAGTAATTTTCACAAGATTATATTATTTAAAACTTCATTTTTATTAAGTAATTCATCACACTGGATGTCATCGAAAATGTTTTTTGATTGGCTGAAAACTATTTTTTCTCTAGATTAGGCTGAAAGTTATATAAAACATCATGGTATAAAAATAATAAATTTAGGTTTAGGAATTATTATGATCAGACTGAAAATAAGATTAAAAATAAAGTATTCTTCTTCCTCAGGATGGGAATTTTGAATCAACATATTTCTTTACTGAAAAATAACTATCACAGCCAACAGAAAATAACAATAAGCGTAAGATGTTAATTTTATGTTAGATTCCTACATTTCTATATACATTACTTAATATCTGCCTGTGTAAATTTTGCAAAACTTATTCCTGAATTTCAAATGTATATTTTAAAGATTTGGCAGAAGATGACTTAAATTCAATTATTTGGGCAAGGATCTTGAAAAAAAAACAACAGAAATTTAACCATAAGAGCTGAATTTACATATATAGGATATAGTGTCAAGGAACCTCATCAAAGTGCAAGTATATGATCAAAAATAAAAATTGCTTTTGGGTCAGCATAACCACTGCATTTTAAGATTTGGTTGTACTTTGCATTATCCTACCAGGATTAAACTAAACTGAGACTCTGTTCTTGTAATTGGTGAGTTATCTCTCCCTTGATCTTCATGGATCTTCTCTTATCCCCTCTTGAGAAGGGAAGGGATAAGGCTGCTTTGGTTGATCCTGGTGACATCCAGCTAGTGTAAACTCACCATAAAGGGTTATTGCCCACACAGAGATTAATCACATATTTGCTATTAATCTGTGCATATGCAAAACAATTTGACACTTTATGCAGAGGAGATGTGATTGGAGTTACTGAAAATATTGGGTAACAACCTAGTATAATATAATTTTCTGGCAAATATGGATCAAAAGGGTAAGTCCAGATATCTCTAAACACTTGCTTAATTATTATGTTCTTGAATGTTTGAAGAACACATTAGGATAATATAAAATTTTAAGTGTAAAATAATAATATCTGAAGATTTTTTGTTTGTATGTTACAAGTCTAAAACTAATTTTTGACAGTTGGGCTTTAACCTATTTTGTCCTTTTCTTAAAAATATAAATAAATGTGTAACAGATGTGAAAAGTATTTTTATGTCAAATATATAGCCATTCTATTACAGAACTTGATTTAAAAATGGCATCTTTTATGTGAAAAATGATGGTGAGGGAAGAGCAATTGAAGGAAAATTGTTCTACAGAGAAAAAATATTCGTTTACTATTTTTAACTATTTAATTTATTGATGTAACTATTGATAAAATATAACTATAAATTTTGAGAGTAATTTTTGTACCAAATGGTACTGTATAATAGATACAGTATTTTTTTCCTTAAAATCCTACTATGACAATGTATAACAGCACACCATTTCTAGAAGTAATTACTTTTTCATTATGATCATATATGGTTGTGAACATCGTGGACTGTGCATTCATACTCATTTTTGAGTTACAAAGTCATACTGATGTTACTTTCTTGTAATATCAATACATTTTGGATGACTATGCAGACATCTCGAGTTCATCTGGACAGCTGAAACCTAGTAACTTGATTGCAAACATTCAAGGTCATCACTTGTTTTGAGGCACAGAAAATTCCTTCCAAGCTTCTATATCAGATTCAAAGTTGGTGGCAACAACATGCTTTGGAAATTAAAACAGAACAGTGGTTATTTCTTTCTACAAAATAAAATTCCTTTTTTACAAATGGCAGTTAATACCTGATAACTATATACAAGCCATTGTAATGCTGCAACATTGTATATGTCATGTTTTTGTCACAGAGCAAAGAGAAATTTAAGTAATATAGAATCATAGAATCATAGAATTGGCTGGGTTGGAAGGGACCTCAGAGATCATCGAGTCCAACCCTTGAACCACCATTGCAGTTGCTAGACCATGGCACTGAGTGCCACATCCAGTCTCTTTTTAAATATCTCCAGGGACGGAGAATCCACCACTTCAGTGGGCAGCCCATTCCAATGCCGGATCACTCTTTCCATAAAGAAATTCTTTCTAATATCTAACCTAAACTTCCCCTGGCACAACTTAAGACCGTGCCCTCTTGTCTTGTTGAAAGTCATTTGGCAAAAGAGACCAACCCCCATCTGGCTACAACCTCCTTTCAGGTAGTTGTAGAGAGCAATGAGAGCAAATACTTTTTGCCTTTATCAAGAGTGCAAACATTTTTAATAAAATTTTAAAACTGTATGGCTATATGCAGTCACCCAGATGTAATTATGTTCATATTTCAAAACAAAGAGGAATAAAACACAAGATGATGTAATAAAGATTTTACTGGCCTTCATTTACAGCAGTATTCTTAGTAGCAACATTTCCTCTGCTTTCTAGGGAAACACAGGTCACTATCTGCTAGACCAGGAAGGTCATCAAATATTAGGGAAAAATTGTACCAAAGTCTTAAATCACCATTCATGGCATTTGAACTGTACTATCTATTCTATTTTTCTTCTTTAGCAAAGTGCCTTGGAATATTTCACTAACTTTTTTTGCAAATGCTAAAACATACAAAAAGTTTAGAAGTATATGAATTTCTGGGCCATTGAAAAAAAAAAACAAAACAAAACAAACAAAACCACAAAGAAACCAAACCAAACCAACCAAACAATGTATTGGTTTACTTTAATAGTACTTCCTGGTACTACTCCACATAGCAGCTAAGATCAGGTACAAAAGGATGATTGCCAGTGATCTGCCCTAATACCTGAGATTTTACTCCATGAATGAAGAAAAGACAACATAATCTCTACATTTGTCTTAGTGCCATGAATACAGAATCAAATAAATCTCCAGGAATGAATGAAAGCATAATCGTTGTATAAGTGGTTGTATTTTAGCCACTTCTTGTCTTAATAAGGATGAAACCAAGATACTTATTAAAGAAGTACCCATGAAAGGGTAAAATAAAGAAGCAAATAAAAAACAGACCAAACTTCTGTATATAGTAGCCTAACCCATCAGCTTGTATTCTTCCCAAATCCCCTGAGAGACTAAATCTCTTCCCTTGAAGATATTGAAGAGCTGATAGATCAAGGCATTTCAGGGAGTAGGTTCTTTAGTAGAGTCCCCTGAAAGTTCTGTCGAGGGAAGACAGATTTAAGTTTTTCACTGTCTACAGTGGTAGGAGTATGATCTAGATAAAAAAGAATGTGTACAGATAGATATGTACACATATATATTTATTCTTGGTCAGGAAATTTCCATAGAAGTTTCAGACTTTTAAAACAAAACCAGGGTGGGAGGTTTTTTTTGGCCAATATATAGTAATGTTCTCGTTTTTATCGCAAAAATTGGCACATCTTTCTTGACAAGTCTCAAAGACAGCTGTTAGAAATCTCTGAAAGATAAAGCTATAATCCCTGGATTGCACTGTGGAGGTCACCAATAAATCTCATAACAACTGGTAACTCTTAACAGCAGTAAAGATACATGTATATACCCCAAACTTGTATCTTCTATGAAACGCTGAACACTGTGTAAGTAACATGCCAAGAAATTATTTAATTAAATGGTGAGGAAAATAATTTATGTTTCTGTCAGAAATTTGGTACTTCTGGTTTTGACCTTAATTGAAACAAGAAAACGAAGTATCAAACATTTAACTATATTTTTAATGCTTCTAAAATGATCCATTTGTTTGAACTGTAATCAAAGGCTTGAGAGAGCTCTTCATAATCCAACCTGATTTATGGAAGGCTTAATGGCCAGGGTACTGAGTTGAGACCTGAGAGTCTTTACAGTGAGATAGCAAAAGGTTAGTTTGTTAATGTCTGAGAAATGCTCTGATACACCAGAGATGTAGCTGGTGTATAAATAAGTGTAATGGTGGCTTAAAACTCTGAGGTTATTTGGAATGAATTCCTGTTAAATTCTGCCTAAATTAAGACCTCATTACAGGGATTCCAAATTTGGAAATGTAAGCACCTCTTAAATATGTTTGTAGTAACAACCTAAACAACGTGTAAAAAAAGAGGACATTGATAGTCATAGACAGACATAATGTCTTTTCAACTGTCATGACAGTCTGAATTTTACTGTTATATGAAATAACTATGCCCTGTGTGGGATCCTCAAATTATTTCCAGTTTTGTTTCTCTGGGTGTTTTCTTAGATATGTCTTCTGTAGTCACACTGAATTTCCTTTGCCTACCTTGTTTTATTTCTTTATTTCTTATAGGTGATAGTGTCATTGACAACTTGATGAAAGGAGATGGAACTGTGGTGAACCTTGCACACCCTTTGGCTCTCTGTGTCCAGTACCTTCTTGTGTCTTCCACTGTAAGGGTTAGACCCAAGGATGTGGTTGTGTTTGGTAAGGATAGCATGGCTGTAGTTCACAGCTCACAGAGATTCTTAGACATCCTTAATGATCAGGAAAACCAGACCAGTATGGTATCATTCTAACAGAAATTTGCATATGATGATTCTTCCATTTAGTTCTGAGTTCCTTCTTCCTTTTGATAGTGACATTTTGGATGAACTAAAAGAATAATCCATCTCCCTGTAGTTGTGTTTAATATGTAAGAGAAGTCAGTCAGATCTTAGGGCTTTTTTTGAGACTGTAGCATCATGGCATCTTGCAGCATTCTTGTAGGTTGATTCCTTGCTGAAGGAGCCTAACATATACAATAACAAGAAGAATTTCTCCTAGGAGATAGTTCCTCTGGGAAATGTCTATTTGTACTATCTGGTGTCAGGATTACAGGACAGCTCTCTTCTATCACAGAAAAATGACCATGAAAATCCAGTGGTGATTTTACAGTCTATTGGGAGAGGTGGTCTCAGGGGCAGAACTGACAGGGTGAAACCTCTGTCGTTTTAAAGGCCTCAGTGAAATCTCCACTCCAATATCATGTTCCATTTTGGTCAATGTGTTAAGGAAAGATGAACTGAGGTCACAACAGCTGCAGAGAGGTGATGTAGAGTTTTTCAGGGGAACAAAGAGCATGTCTCTTAGGGAAAAAGATTAATCCAGCAAAATGAAATATGAGAGAAGGTATTTTTACCATATGTGAGTATGTCATGGGGGCAAGCAAGTGCGAGAGTACTATTTTTTAACATAAAAGATTAGGCTGGTATGGGAATCAACTGGCTATGAGTAAGTTGAAGCTGGAATGAGAAGACAGGTTCTAACTCTCAGAGCACAGTTCTGGGTCAGCCTTCCAGGCACAAGTACTGAGGGCAATTCACCCCCAAATGCTTTAAAGATACAACTTGGAGAGTTTATGAAAGTGACTTCATGTTTGATTTGTCTGCAGGGAGCTGACCCAAGAGATCTCTGACATCCCTATGAACAGACCATATGCCTTCATCTCTTCTTTTAAATCCTTTTGCACAACTCGTTTTTTTATAGGCAATCTACCCTATGTTACTGATCTAATCACTGTTCTCTCCATACAGTTCCCCATGTGCCCCATGCTTTGTCTTTGTTTCTTTTGTGTAAGTTGTTATTATGATCTCCACAGTGCAGAGAATTTATCTTTCATACAATGGCACTTATGTTCATAGTACTATATAGATGATTAATAATAATTAATAGTACCATCTGGACTATCAAGCAGTAACAACTGTATAATCAGCAGCTTTTTCATCTGAGTCTCCCAGATAGCTTTGTCATTAGCTCTAGGTTTTCAAAATGTAATTAAATGTGAAGATTTCCTCAAAGAAAATATGTATTTTGAACAGAAGAAAAATCTTGAAATATTTTTTGTAAGAGCTGAATTCACCAAATATGTACACACTGTAGATGGATTCACACATGTATAATAAAAAATGGCTATACAAAATGCATAAAAAGTCTACTTTTAAATATTGACAGAAAAAAATACAAAATAATATGTAATCATACAACATGATAAAGTAGTACTGTGCTACTCTATATGGTTCAAGAAACAGAACAAATAAAATTTGGTTTAAAATGGAACTGTTCATCAGCAACTTAATGTAGAACTGTTATGATCATGCCAAGTATAATGAACTTCAGAGGAAATCAAGCATGTTATATACCTGGAAGTGCTCACCTACCTAATTCCTGTGGTACTGAAGAAAAAGGGCTATTGATTTCTTTTACTGTTTGTAATCCCTAATCTGTTTTTTTTTCATCTGAACTGCCCTCATATTATTTCTTCAGGGTTTTAAGTCAGTCTGTAGTCTAAAGAGAGGACAAAGACATTTCTAATATCTTTGCAGGCAGTTTTATTGTCTCTTGCATTGAAGGACTTCCCCTGTGCTCCTGTTTCAGTTGCTTCTCTGATGCTGAGTAATTTAAGCAGTATTGACAAGGCAGCAATGCTGTAAAGTGTTATTCATACCCAAGTGCCCAAAAAGCAATTGCCCACAGAATATAAAAAAAAAAAAACAAAGCAGCAACAATTGAAAAAAAAATATCTACAAATCAGAATTCTTGGCACATTAATTGCAGTCATTCATTGGAGCAAATTGAATTACTGCATGCAAATTAGGGTTAGAAGAGGGTATGGGTGACTGGCTACTGCCTCTGTTGTCACAGTAGTCACACTGAGTTACTTGTCATGTTAGACTGACCTTTCTGTAGTTTATGTAATCATAGCAATTAGGGGGAAGATGAATTACAACCTAATTTCCTCAACTGTAGCTTATGCACAGAACTGTAACATGCAACAATGTAGGTTAATGACAGAAAGTCTAAACATCAGTTTTATTTCCTTTCTATGATACGTTGTGACAAAATAAAGACTAACACAGATGCAAAAATTCTTTAAAACCCCAAGTTTTTAACCGATTTAAAATAATAAAGTAATTAATGGGTATGCCTTTAAATTTAATAAAATATAGTAGGGAAATGCAGTAGCATATCCAATATGGTTTCTATCTAACAAAAACCATATTTTTGTTCTCTATAGCAGACATATATGAATTCAGCCTTACACAATCTAGGGTTTCAAAAATTTCTTCCTGTAGTTGTAGTGTGGCACTGTATCTGGTTCCACCTCATATAGGTATGGTCATGTTTTCCCAGGTAGATCATTTGTTTCTCAGCTTTGAGTATGTGAATATATTTGTGAACACTGACAGTATCATAAACCTATGTGCAAAGGTTGAATCTTTGCAAAACATGGCATTTTCTCTTCCAAAGCAAATTTTCCTGATTGAAAACTGTTTAACCACTTTGTTAACATTTGCCACTAAATAATTTATTAAGTGTTTCAGAGTAGTTTTTTCTGCAACATTATAATAAAGGTAATTTATTCAGAAGCCTACTTCCAGGAATCATTAATAATACAATGCATATAAATGCTATCCTAGTTTAAGGAATTAAAACGAAAAAGGTATTTTAAAAATCACTATTGAGCAGCACCTTCTCCATTTATTTATGAGGCAGCACAGATTCACAGAAAACTTTCCTAAAGTTCTCAATAAATTTTCCTGTCAAAGACATTGAGATAACTCCTTTGCCAGTTTCATGGGGTGTATTTTTGTGCCACTTAGCTTACCTTCTTCTGAAAAAAAACATAAACTCATTACGTTCATCACTCCAGTGATGGTAGAATTGGAGAAGAGGAAAGCCCATCTACAAATTTGTCATCCACTGACAAATTAAATTAATTTTTTTTAAAGTGTGGAAAAGGTTGGCAGCTTTTACCCCATACCTTGTGCACCAGAGTCTGAGCTTTTTCCATTGAGTTTAGTCTCCAAGACAAAACTAATGACAGTTTCTTACTAAAGTGAGCAGACCTTTCAGAGCTAATGGAAATCCATTCTATTAAAGATTGTCTCAAAGGACCAAGATTTTGGAAATGAGCCTTCTATTCTCTAAAAATGGCTGTATGAATTGTATTTTATACAAACCTAATCAAGCTATGTGTTCATTTTGTTTCCTGAGATCTGTATCTTATGCCATTAGGGAGCTCTCATCCTATTGAAACCCAGAATTCATTAAAATCAAAATACTGTTTTGGTAAGAGCACACCTTTTTTAACTTCTCTTTGCTGCAGCTCTGAACTTAGTGAAATTTGACATTTTATTTTATTTCTTGGTCTTACAATGTTAGATCCTGAAGTGACTTACAAGTGTGAATTTACTGCTTACACATCCTCACAGTAGATGTCATTTTTGTCTCTCTACCAAGTATCACTCCCTAGAACGCTGCCAATATGATACTGGATTAAATTCAAGCTGAACTTCACCTTCCAGTGCCCTTTCTAAGCAAATCTGAAATCCATATTTACCCATTTATATTGATATTATTTTAAATACATTCTCAAAAGAAGGAATCGTGTCCTTCATTCCTTGGTATCATATTTCCAATATAAGACAGACACAGAAAAGTCTTTGGTGGTGAAGCTCTGAACTGGAGAATTTTGCAAAACACCATTTTCCAGAACTGTAGCAAATGGTACCTGTCTATCAGAAAAGACTCAGATGCTGATCTCTGTGGCTCTTCTGATCAGCAAATCTGATCTTGCGTCTATTAAACACTAGCAACTTTTATCCTTTCATTTGGAACAGGCTGTTCCAACCTGTCAGTTGCACAAATATCCATATTAAAATGGAGGGCCCAGCTTGCCTGCCCATATTTTAAATCTACTCTTATGTGTATGGTCTGCTGGGTTCCCTGTGTGAATATTACATATTGCCTATGTTGTTACTGTTGAATAACATATAGCCAATGCACTCATTCTGCCATACCAAGAGAAAAAATGTGAGTATCTGAAATATTTAGGACTAGTCAGGTCCCTTGGGTTATTTTCCTGGTCAAAACAGTATTATTCAGTGATATCACTTTGTAGAATTTTATTTTGTTTTTTAATGGATTAGCTGTAGGTTTTTTTCTTTTTAATGTCCTATGCTTTGTTGTAAGTTTATATTTACATATATTAACATCAGCTCTCTAAAATTTCTCCATTTGTCAAAGCTTTGTTCTTTGGGGGTAAAATTCTGAGTGCTTTGATGCTTTACAATAAGTAAAGAAACTTAGAGATGCTATTTAGTCTTTTTTTTTTTTTCCAATTCTGGGTGAGGAAAAATTTGGTTTTCCTGTCATTACCATCCTGATAATTTTTATTGAAGTTTTTGTGAAAATGTTCTGCCTGAAATATTTTTGCATATGTAAAGAAAATGATCTTCCTTTTAAAGCTACATAATTTTTAAGATAGAGGTAGATTTTTTTACAGATGCTTAGATATAAGCAATATACCTCTACAGATATGAACTTACAAGAGAGACCAAGGGAGCTATCATTCTATACCTTTACTACCATTGTGTAAGGTCTTGTACATCATTTGTAGGGAAAGAGCTGGTTTTATTTCTCCACCCATATTATTTCCATAATAGGTCCTAGGTTGAATGTAGGTACTATAACTAGATTACATGCTAAAGGTTTAGCTGAATATATCCAGTCTACATTAGAAATTTGCCCCTCATTTTAGAAATTTATTTAATTATTTTTTCTATTTAAATATGCTTTATTAATGAATTACCTCCACTCTCTCCCTGCCTCTTATCCAAAAGTTAATCCATATAAGAAGTTCTTACGTGGCTTATGTGTGGGAAGAACAGCATTTAGGTCTCGCTGTCCTTGTGAACTTACAGCTCCCACCTCTTTGCACTATAAACCTTTTTGCTTCACTTTCTCTGCTTGCTTTAAAAATCTGCACATTCTTCCATTTATACTATTGAATCTGCATTTTAAATCCCTGACATTTGCCTTTTAACTTTTGCTTAATCTCATTGATTTCTATGCTGCTTTCTGACACTTAGATTTTATTAGTATTAATAAAGATTTTACTCTTTCTATCTCTTTCTGAAATATGTTCTGATTTTTTCATTACACATGTTCTGGGCGGTAGTTGACTGCAATCATCTTTCTTGAACTCATTACATTTTCTCTGCAAATGTGCCTTTTAAATTTTAATACCTTCAGCTCCTGTCTTCCTCAGATAAAGTCTGATGAGGCAGACTGCCTGAGTGTTACATAGGATAACTCAGAGTGTATTTTCAAGACTGCTTCCTCATGTAGATCACGGAGCATTCTCATTTCATTAGAAAATCAACTTGTTTGTTTTTCTCCAATGAATGTTATTGCTGCTTGGCATGAGAAGGAGGGACTCTTTTCCCAAAAAGTCCTTCAGGCACATTCAGAAACTCAGAACACTTACTCTTTTTAAATATTAAGGCATTACTTGGCAACAATATAATATATTACATATAAACATCTTAAAAATGATATTGAAACATGTACTGCATGTACTGCTTTTGTGGAAAGTGTACTATGGAGACCCAAATAGCACACAATTTTTCTTCAGTGCCAGACCCTTTGGAAAGTATATTCTAAATGAAGAAACAAATTTCTTCATTAGATTTTTTACTTTCTAGCATTACTTTGATAGTTAAAGAAGGTTTATAGCATAATCAAAGGTCTGGCTTCAAAGAAGTCTTTGAAACAGTCAACTATCTCACCTTATATCTTGAATGACCTTGAATAATGTTAAGTAATGTTCCTTTACTACTTTTTTCTACATATTTAATGCAATCCATTTTTAGTCTACGTTTAAAGACCACCACAAAACTCACAGAATTGTGCCTGCTAGAGCACTGTACCTTGTAGTTCATTATATTTCACCCTTTCAAAATGATACCTTTTTGTCCATCAATTTAGTTTTAAATTGCATTTCCAAATTTGTCTGCTAGACTTCTACATCTCTTCCAAAACCAACAGGACAGGATTTTCAGTGACTCAGTCAATCCCACAGATGATAACTTAAGTCCCTGATCAGTGTTCTAACTCTGTTGATGCTCAGTTTCAATGGAATTATACTTCTTAATGTATATTTCTATCTTTTCAAAGTGCTACAACTAAATATAAATATTTATTTATAAAATAAATATTTAAATATTTATTTAAAGATAAATCTGCATTTATCTGCATTCATCTGATTTTTAAAAAGAAAGGATTAGAAACTATATAATGTGGCATGGATAAGTTGAACTGATTTTCTAAACACAAGTAACATCTGTAAGCATTTAGAAATTGTAATTTGAGAGATGTTTCATATTTTTTTCTCATTTTCTCTATTCCCCTTTAGGTTGTGAACTTATTTAAGTGAGTTTATAAGAACTTTATTTTTCTCCAGAGTTCATATAGCTGTTAAACTGCTTGCTGCAGTTTTACATTTAAAATGCTTGTTATAACTCCCTGTAGAGTAGTAAAACATTATGCCTTACACCCATTTAAGCATAAAGAAGAATACCTTTCACACATTTGCTATTGCTGCTACTGGAACTAGTACTGTCAAAACTGTCAAAACCATTTGAAATCGCTTTGTAATTAGAAAAAAATGTGGGGGGAAAAAAAGCCTTTGTAACAAAATAGTTATGATGACTTGCTTGTTTGTGCACTTATGCAGAAAGAAGGACAATTCTGCCACAAAAAAAGCTTACAAATTAAGTGAGAAATATTCAGATAATCACATGCTTGTGACCCAGCAAAAAGCAGTAAGGCTGCTTTAACAGAGGTGGAGGAACTTTGGATTCCACTTGTACTTCAAAAGCTGGTTTCAAACAAGTCCAGTCAATCAGAAAGCCATTAGCACTTCACACTGCTTGATTTCTATATATATCTTTTGGTGAGGACAAGCCAGGCACACAGATGACTGACGGAGGAGATTGCAAGGAAAAATACACCAGCTGAAGAAGTAAATAATATTATCTAGAAAAACATTTCCACCTCTGGCCTGTTGCCACAAATTCTTTTCTATATGTCAACCTCCACCACATTTATATTTAAGTCCATTAAAACAATATTATATTTGACTGCCTTGTGAAACTCTAGAATTGCTGTGTCAAGGTAAAATTTCCTTCATAATAGCACTTTGCTTTATACAGTCTAACCTGTATTGATTTGCTAAATGAGTAATTTTCAAATACAGTGGTAGTTGCATCTGCATATTTGCCTTTCCTTCTATATCCACACTCTAATACTAAAGATAATTTGAAAAACAAAAACTGATAATCTTGTTAACAAGGCTGCCCACTATGGCTGCTGACAGTATTCAGGTAGAAAGTCTCTGATGCATCTGAGTACTGCAAAATAAAGATTACTTTCTGTTGCTGAAGCTATAAAGGTATAAAGAAAAGCTTATGGTAGTCACTAGGTAATGGTGTTTACATGGGAAGCATGATGACTAAATTATCTTTAACTTGAGCCAAAGTTAGTTTAGTCTTCCAACTAAAGCAAGATGTCTGAATTTAAGTTTCCAACCACTATATATCTCTTGGAGAGATGACTTGCAATAAGAATCACAGAATGTAAATAAGTTTTAAAAAAGGAGTGACAAAAGCCAGATTAATTAAAGTGCAAGGTTGGCAGTCTCAGTAGCTTTTTGGTCACAGTGATGACAATTGAATTTGTCTTTGAACCAACAATCATAATAAAGGATAAAATGAAGAGCAGAAGTTGACCATTTTTGCAAAAAGTGAACTCCACAGCACAAAATTTCCAAAGCTTCTCTGTCTATATATGGTCACTTCCTCAGTATGGCTGTGAAAGGTGAAAGCTGGATGCTTCAAAACCCTTGTAATGCAAGACTCAATGCATATGTAAACTTCAGCAGCTTTGGTGCTTAATTTAAATGAATCATCTAAATTTATTATTCAGGTTCTGAGAGTGACAGACACCTCTAGAAAGCAATTTTTTCTGTCATATTTTCTGGGTGGATTATATTCTGATACCATCAATTAAAATGACTGGGTCATCAACACGCTGGAAGGAAGGAAGACCATCCAGAAGGACCTTGACAGGCTGGAGAGGTGGACCCATGTCAAGGTCACGAATTCAAGAAGGCCAAGAGCAAGGTCCTGCACATAGGTCAGGACAATCCCAAGCACAAATACAGGCTGAGAAGACAATGGGTTGAGCACAACTTTGCAGAAAAGCACTTGGAGGTGTTGCTTGATGAGAAGCTCAGCATGAGCCAGAAATGTGCTCCTGCATTTCAGACAGCCAACTATATCCTGGGCTGCATGAAAAGAAGCATGGCCAGCAGGTCAAGGGAAGGGATTCTCCCCATCTGCTCTGCTCTTATGAGACCCTGCCTGAAGTACTGTATCCAGTTCTGGAGCCCACAACACAGGAGGACATGGAGCTCTTTGAGGGAATCCTGAGGGTCCCAAAGATGATCAGAGGGCTGGAGCAACTCTCCTTAGAGAGTCAGGCTTGTTCTCTAGGCTTAAGCCTAGGGTACAGAAGGCTCCAGAGAGATCTTATAGCAGCCTTCCAGTACCTGAAGGGGGCCTACATGAGAGGCTGGGGAGAGACATTTTCTAAGAGTGTGCGGTGACAGGACAAGGAGTAATGGTTTTAAACTGGAAGATGGTAGATTTATATTAGATATTCAGAAGAAATTCTTTAGTGTGAGTGTGGTGAGACTCTGGAACCTGTTGCTCAGGGAAGTTGTGAATGATGCATCCCTGGAAGCGTTTAAGGACAGGTTAAATGGGGCTTTGAGCAACCTGATATAGTGGGAGGTGTCCCTGGCCATGCTGGGGGTTAGAACTAGATTATCTTTAAGATTCCTTCCAACCCAAACCATTCTTTGGTTCAGTGATTCTTGTATAAACTAATTAGTCAACCTAACAACACTTTCAGATGATATTATGGATCCTTAATGGATAAGTTTTAGCATTATCTTATCATTTTAAAAATATCAGTGATATTTGGAAAAAGTTTATATTAAAACCAACACAGAACTGTATTATACCACAAAGAAAGACTGTACCTTTTTGGACACTTAAGAGGCAAAACTTGTCATAGTTGGGAATTTTTACTAAAAAGCTGAAAAAAAGAAAGATCCAACTGTATTGAATCTGAATCAGGCACTTTTGAAACTTTTGTCTCTCCATCAGGAGAGATAAAACAGAACTCTGGTTTGATAGGTTTTTTGCTCAGCGTTCTCCTGTACATGTCTAAATTTGGATAGAAAAATCTGGTCCAGGATTTAACTTCAAAGTACACTAGTAGCACTTTGTATAAAACTGTCGAACAGAGTACTTACATGGGTTTGGAGCATAATTCATGAATATGTTCCTATATTACCTTTATCACCTTTACTGCATGGAGAGTCAAAAACAACTCCTTTTGTCTCCTTGAAGTCATTATGACTACTCAATGCATAAGGAATGACAACTCAGCATGTGCAGTGAAATGGTATCTGACTCATGATATATCACCTCTGATGAAAAAACAGGATATTAAACAAGGTACATTAAATAACAGT
The DNA here is from genome assembly GCF_003957555.1 of Calypte anna. Lineage (NCBI taxonomy): Eukaryota > Metazoa > Chordata > Aves > Apodiformes > Trochilidae > Calypte > Calypte anna. Next base: position 27,383,556 of record NC_044244.1, read on the forward strand.
AATACTCAGAATGTCCTTTTTAAATTAGGTGTTTTTTTG